>NC_056523.1:260451891-260611759 GCF_019175285.1 Sceloporus undulatus
GCCAATTGGGAAATGATGATGATGATGATGATGATGATGATGATGATGATGATGATGATGATAATTGTTATTTATATTTCCTGCCTCTCCCTGTGGATCGAGGCGGGGTTACATCAATAAAATAGTAAAATACAAGTATAAAAATACAGATAATAAAATACTAACAATATAATTTTTAATTAAAACATCATCTGAACAACCACAAACATCCAAAAACTTATTGTTATAATCAGAGTAGAGCGTTTTATCGTAAAATATCCTATAAGAGGTCAGGTGGGTAAGCCCACCAAAAGATATCCATCTTAAGAGCCTTCTTAAAAGTATCTAAGGTGGTAATAAGATGGATCTCTTCCAGTAAGCTATTCCACAATTTGGAGGCTGCGGCCGTAAATGATCTATGAGAAGTTGTTGTTAGCCTGAACTTACAGTGTTCTAATAAATTCTTCCCTGATATTCTGAGAGTGCGGGGCGGATCGTGTCGGGAGAGGCATTCCTTCAAGTAACTTGGGCCCAAGCCATGTAGGGCTTTAAGGGTAATAACCAACACTTTGTATTGTCCACCTCAGTTTTCTCTGGATTCAACTTGAGTTTGTTTTCCCTCATCCAGCCCATTACCGACCTAAGGCAGGCACCCAGAGGAGAGATGCCATCCATAGTCACTGCAACTGCAGCAGTCGGAGACTAGGGCCGGTTACAAACCGGCATTTCGGACGTCCGGAGGACGTCCCATTTTAAAAAAGGGGCGTCTCTTTTAGACGCCCCTTGGCCTAATACGGACTCCGTCCGTACAAGATGGCACCGGCCCTTCTACATGGCCGGCGCCATCTTTGCGTATCGGACGCTGAGCGTCCGTACGCGTCGCGTCCTTTGTGATGTAGCGAGTGCGCCCCTGGCGCCTCGCTACGTCGCAAACGCGACTCGAAAAGAAGCTCCATTTTGGAGCTTCTTTTTCAGTCCGCGCGGGAGCCGCGCCGTGTGGAGGCTCCGGCTCCCCTGTGGACTAACCGGCGGTGGCAGCAGACCGCCGCAAAGCAGCGGTCTGTACCCCGCCATAGAGAAATAGATTTGGGTGTCATCAGCGTACTGATAACACTGTGCCCCCTGTCTCTGGATGATCTCTCCCAGTGGCTTCATGTAAATGTTAAACAGCATTGGGGACAGAACTGCACCTTGAGGGACACCCGATTTGAGCTCCCTCTTGGATGAATAACTGTCCTCAAGCGACAGCATCTGGAATCTTCCTGAGAGGTAGGACCTGAGTCACTGCAAAGCAGTACCTCTGATACCTAACTCCCGCAAGCGTTCCAGAAGGATACCATGGTAAATGGTATCGTAGGCCACTGAGATGTCCAAGAACATCAACAGGGTCACACTTTCCCTGTCGATGCCCAGACGGACAAAGGCGACCATGGCTGTCGTATCCTATCCTAAAGCTGGTTTGAAATGGGTCCAGATAATCAGCTTCATCCAAGACAACCTGGAGCTGGAAGGCAACTGCCCTCTCGATCACCTTGCCCAAAAATGGTAATAGAAAGACCGGTCTATAATTGGTCCTCACCATATTCTGTTCTGATGGCAGCTTCATGTCCTGAGTACAGATTACGCATCAGGACAATTGGTTATTGTCCCATTCATAGACCATGAAAAGCTATGGTTTGCACTAAGAGATATGGGAGTGGCACAAAATCTGAAAGTCCTGATGCATAACATGTACTCAGGACAAGAGGCTGCTATCAGACCAGAATAAGGAGAAATAGAATGGTCCCAGTCAGCAAAGTGGTCAGGCAAGGCTGCATACTATCACCCTATCTATACAACCTGTATGCAGAAAACTTTGTACGTAGAGCAGGCTTAGACCCAGAGGCAGGAGGAGTAAAGACAGGAGGAAAAAATGTTTGCTAAGATACGCAAACGACACAAGGCTATTAACAGAAACAAATGAAGACCTGGAACAATTACTGAAGAAGGTCAAGGAGGAAAGTGCCAAGGTTGGATTAATGCTGAACTTTGAAAAAATGATCAGAGAAGATGTGGAAGAATTAACCCTAGACAACTAGACAATTGAAATAGTCAAGTAGTTCCCATACCTTGGTTCAAATATTGATCAGAATGGAGACTGTAGTCAAGAAATCAGAAGAAGACTAGGACTGGGAAGGGCAGCTATAAAAGAACTGGACAAGATCATAAAATGTAAAGACATAACTCTGAACATTAAAGTGAGGATAATCCAAGCCATTGTATTCCCCATCGCCATGTGCAGATGTGAGAGCTAGGCAGTGAAAAAAGCTGACAGGAAGAAAGGAAACATTTGAGATGTGGTGCTGGGAAAACATCCTGAGAATCCCATGGACAACCAAGACAAAGAAATGTGTTCTAAAACTGATCAAGCTTGAACTATCTGTGCAAGTCAGAATGACTAAACTGAGAGTGTCATACTTTGGCAACATCATGAGGAAAAATGAGTTATTAGAAAAGACAATGGTGCTAGGAGAGGTGGAAGGCAATAGAAAGAGAGGAAGACCACATGCCAGATGGTTAGACTCAATTAGGGAAGATATGGGCCTGGGCCTGCACAACCTGAGCAGAGAGGTTGAGGTCAGGGGGACTTGGAGATGTCTCGTCCACAGGACCGCCATGAGTCAAAGCTAACTTGAGGGCAGTTAACAACGAGAGCAACAACAACAGTGTGTAGCACTTTTCATTCACAAATAACGAGGAGGTGGAGATATCTTACATATCATCTTCAGTTTGGAATTTGGAAATAATATCTATGGGGAAGACAACATGTGTTCCAGAGATAGACTAAAACAAACACACACGCCCCATTCATGCTAAGGTCCAAGTTTGTTCTCAAACAAATACACTCTAGCAGATGTTACACAACCAATGCAGTCTTGTACTATTTGAGATCTGTGTTGTCAACTGCAAATAAACTAATTTTCATATGGTCTGTAAGCTTTATCGTAAGACTATGATCGTTGGACAGTGAGAGTTGGAAGTTACTGGGGGAATCTTAAATTTGACTTACTTGAGCTTTGGCTTATAACTTCCATAAACTCCCAGGTAACACTGTGCATTTTAGCTCCCAGGGATTTTAGAAGTGCAAGTCATTTTCTCCACAAGTCTGTGAAAAACAAAATGAAAAGTTTAATGCAATGATACTGCTATTGAGATAATTGTTGGGCTTGGATTCTAGGAGATCAGGGTTGAATCACTGCTCAGCTACAGATGACCATCGGCAAATGACTACTCACTTTCAAAGAGGAAAGCAATAGGAAACCTCATCTGAATAAATTTTGCCAAGAAAAAACTATGATAGAGTGGTCTGAGTTCAAAGTCAACTTACTATAACAACCAGGATAACTGGCCTACTCATCATTTTGTTAAAATAATGAGAACTTCTGTTTAAACAGTTAAAGCTGTGCTGAATTCAGTAGAAATAAGCCACTTATGTAAAATCTCTGCTGCAAATACTCCCACATAAATAACAGTTGATGGTAAATCAAGTTTATTCTGGGGACACATCATGGTTGTACTCTAGTTAACACCAAATACTTTTAGAGTGAAGAATTCTGGATTTCTGGCATTGAAGCAGTTTCATAGAATAAAATCAAGAACCATTTTTGATGAGACCTGACTGCTGTCTATATATGTCCCATTGTAAATTTAACTGTATTATATGAAATGGAGAAAGCTACCAAAAAAGAGAAGAAAAGAAAAAGAAAGAAAGAAAGAAAGAAAGAAAAGAAATTGGTAACTAGTAAAGTACAGATTTAGGGGGCATATCTGTTAGACACGTGCATTAATCTTCACTTGCTAACTCCTGTAGATGGTGAAAGAGCATGAGTTCATGGAAAATGTATATTAGAAGCCTTATTGAAAAATAGAGTGTTGAATGGGCACACATACATGCATAGCTGGAATATTTCTCAAGTAATCTGAGCAATGCTCCTTGGGTAAAACCAGAGATGGGCATGTGTCCCTCCCCCCCCCCCCCCCCCACCCCCCGCATGCACACTACATGTGAAAGCTTTCTTCTGATTCACAAAACAGCTGCCTGGGAGTTGAAATGGCACCAAGCCCTTTTAAAAAAAACATTTTAACTAGGTAAGCACCAAACCATTTCCATCTGTGTTTGTTCATTTCGTAACATTGAGTGTTGGAAATGATGTTCAGTCACTATTTTAAAAAAGGAGGCAAGTTCCAGTGAATGTCCAGGGTTGCACCTGGCTGTATTTAAATAGGACTGTTCCTTGCAATACAACAGTCACTTGTAGTGCCATTAATGAAAAAAAGATTTTAAATGTGTATTTAAAACATGCTCATAGTGAGAGTTAAGAAATTCCTAACTACATTTTATGATGGGAAGCTAAAAGTGCATTTAAAAAATACTGGTGATTTAAAATAGAGAGGGTCTTTGTTGTATTTCCTTTTCTAAATCTAATAATCATTCTTCCCCTGCTTTTGTTTCCTCATTATGTTTCAGGTCTTGATTCACCCATCACACTCAAGTAAGGCATGCCTGAGCTTCGCTCCTCCCCATCATTGCTGATCTAAAGCCAAGGAGCAGCAATGTCAGAAGACTTCAGAGGTATGCTCTTCATAAGACATATCATGTAGACCTTTTCAAAAGATGAGGTGAAAACTGTGTGTGTGGCAATTTCTTCTTCGTGGTCTCTGCGAATCATACAAATGGGTTTTACTGTGCCTGCGCAGTGCTGTTCGGATACTTCTTGAATCACTGGGCAAAGTACACTTTGCACCATATAGAAACTTTTTGTCGGTAACCCCGCCCCCCTCTTATAAAGCCCCGGTTCCCGCTCTTTTCCCCAGTTCCATTTTTCCACCGCGCTTGGCTGCTGTTTGGAACTTCGCTCTTGCTAGTTTTTGATTGAATCACTGCTTTTTTGTTTTTTGACTCAGACTGTTTTTGGACTTCGCTTCTTCTACTTCCCCCGTGTGCCTTGACCTCTCGGACTGTTGACCTCGAGTTTGGATTTCGTCGTTGCCTGTTGACCGGTGAAGATGTCTCCACCTTTCAAGAAATGTGACGTCTGTGGGGGAAAGGTTCCCGTCCAAGACCCACACTCCTCATGTCTTCTTTGCCTGGGAAGGAACCATGACGCAAAGGCTTGCCCGCTCTGTAAGTCTATGTCCTCCCAGGCCAGAAAGAATCGGGAGTCCCGTCTCACGTCCGCAATTGCTCAGGGGAAGATCCGGGAGAGGGACCCCAGTCCGGCCTCAGCTCCTTCTGCGCCCACCGCGGCCCCTCCGACTTCTGCCCATGCTAGTCCGGCCAGTGCTCCACCGGACTTGGCCTCAGTGGCCCATGATCTTGGCCAGACCGTTCCAGTCCCTGCTGTGGGCTACGGCTCTTCGAAGCCTAGTGCCGCCTCCAAGCCTGCCCACAAGCCTAAGAAGTCGGCGGATGTGGGTATCCCTTTCGCTCGAGAAGAGGCGACGACTTCTAAGCGGGCAGCCACTGGACATAAGTCCCGCGAGGCTTCTATTTTGTCGGACTCGACTAAGAAGCTCAAGGGCAGTGAGAAGCCCCCTAAGGAGGGCAAGGCGGCCAGAGACCATGCCACAATCTCCAAGGCGGATGGTTTCGGGTCGTCCAGCTCAAAGGCGGCTACTGACGGCAAGGGTGGCTCGGACTTAAAGATCACTGAGATGCCCATTCCATTCTTCCTGCCTGACATACCGCGGGACTCAGCTTCTTCCAAGAAAAGGGCCTTGTCCACCGCCGGTTCCACTGTCGGCTCCACCCCGGAGGTTCCAACTTCCAAGAGGGCTAAGACCAAGGATCACACCAAGGTCCGCTCCGGAGCTGGGACCGGAAAGGATGATAGTCGGGGTCGACGATGTTCCCGATCCCGTTCTCCACTGCCCAGGGGTCACCAGCCTGTGTCCCCCGATCGCAGACAGGCTTCAAAGCGTCATCTTTCGCAGGAAGAGCCTAAACAAGAGGACCTCGCCGCTCCCGTTGGTGCAACTGCCAGAGTTGGTCAACCCTCCGCCACCGAGCCTTCGGCTTCCACGGCCGTTTCCTATGTTGACCTGGAAGAGGATGAAGCCCGCCCTCACAGGAGGAGATCACCTGTTCCCTCGCAGACTCGGGTGAGGTCGCCTACCCCCTCACCAGTGCAGGAGCCCGATGTGGAGGACTTCTTTTATGATTCCGAGTCCGACAGATTCTACATGGCAGTACCTAGGGATGTGGCCATGCTGAAGTTTCCTCCTGGGCATGACTGGTACCGGGATGATGCGACATCACGTGGTGCAGACCGCTCTTGCTCTCTGACTCGCCGTGGGGCAGTACAACCTAGGACAAAGACCGTGGTGGAGACCATTCTCTCGGACTCGGAGCCGGATCCTCCTGCCGAATCCGACGCCCCTTCGGATGATGAGGATCGAGCGGACGACCTCTCACTGGGCCTCCATCAACCGGAGCCGGCCTCACCGACTGACGACGTGCGTTCGTTCGCCGAACACGTCATTAAGATGTCCCGTGCCTTGGACATTGAGCTGCCCTACCCGGAGGAGGCGGCCAAGGACCCAATAGAGAGGCGAGTCCAAGGTTGGATGCAGACACCGCCATCGATACCATTCTTGCCTTCGCTGAAGTCCCTGGTCAAACGCTCATGGGACGCTCCCGCTTCTTTGCTGGGACCGCCGCGCAAGATAGAGTCGCTGTATAGGGTCTCTTCCCCGAACGCTCCCTGGTTGGCCTCTCACCCCCGCCAAAATTCCGCGATTGTTGAGGGAGCCCAACATACCTCGACGCAACGTCAATCTTCCTTCCCCTTGGACAAGGAGGCCAAGAAGATTGACGCCCTCTCAAGGAAGGCATATACAGCGTCAGCGCTGGCAGTCAAGGCCATAAATTACGTGGCCTGCATGGGGGCCTATGTCCAGACCCTCATGGAAGGAATATCTCCGATCATCCCTGATGTTCCGGATGACGCCCAGCGCACCTTGGCCGAGATCAGGGACGAAACCCACTCGATCGGGAGCTGGCTAATTACCGCGTCCAGAAATGTGGCGGAGTGCACCGGTAGAGCCATGGCTGCTTCCATCGCGCTGCGGCGACATGCCTGGCTTCGCGGATCAGACCTCAACCAGGGCGTCCGTACCACAATCGAGGAGATGCCCATCGATGACTCCGGGCTCTTCCATGCCGACACTGACGACAAACTTAATAGAAAGTTTAGGATGAAAGCGGCCACCAGGAAACATGGCATGTCCGCCCCTGGTACTTCCCAGTTCCGAAAATGATTCCGTCCCTGGCAACAACAACAAGGTCAGTCCCAGAGACCATTCTATTATGACCGTCAGTTCGACAAACAGGGCTCCCAGCGGCAGAGGTACCCATCCCAATCCTCTTCTTCTTCTGGCCGTCGGGCTTACCCCCCCAAATACCGCAAGGCACGGAGGCAGGATACCGACCAGGCTAAAAAGAGAGCATGAAGCCCCCCTGCGCACTTCGTTTCGCCTAGCCCTTATTTTTTGGACATTCTTCAGCCCTTTGCCACCGTATGGGCCTCCATCACTTCCGACTCTTGGGTCTTAACCATCGTCCGGAGGGGCTATACCGTCGAGTTCGAAGAGCTCCCCCCCACCGGAGCTTTTATTTCCACCACCCCCTCAGGCACCCTTCTCGACAAAGTGCGCTCCCTTCTCCAGAAAGGGGCTATATCGCCCGTACCACCCGAACTGTTGTCCAGAGCCTTTTTCTCCAGGTACTTTACGGTACCGAAGTCAGATGGTGGAATCAGACCCATATTAGACTTAAGGGGACTTAACTCCTTTTTACGCTACCGACGTTTTCGCATGGTAACCCTGGCTTCTATTTTGCCTTTACTTCACCAGGACCTCTGGTTTGCGACCATAGACCTAAAGGACGCTTACTTCCATGTAGGGATTGGAGAGTCCCACCGGAGGTTCCTCGCCTTCGCCATAGGCTCCGTCGCCTATCACTACAACGTCCTCCCGTTCGGCTTGGCCACGGCTCCGAGGGTCTTCACGAAGTGTATGGCCCCAGTGGTGGCCTACCTCCATCAGAAGGGCTTCAGGGTCTTCCCGTACCTGGACGACTGGCTATTTGCAGCCCCCTCACAAGAGGAGTTTCAGGACGCCATCAACTTTGCGCTCCATCTTCTGTCGGACTTAGGACTATTGGTCAACCTAGAGAAGTCTCATCTGGTCCCGGCCAAGCAGGTCCGGTTCATCGGTTCCATCCTCGATTCCGAAGAATGCGTCGCTTACCTGCCTCAGGACCGTTTCCTGGCACTGTCGATGCCAGTAAGGGCCGTCCGGTCCTACAGGAGAATAAGGGCCAGAGACGTCCAGGTGGCCCTGGGACACATGGCGTCCACCACATTCATGACTCCATGGGCGAGACTACGGCTGAGGCCTCTCCAGTCGTGGTTCCTGTCGGCCTTCGATCCTATGATGGACCCTCCAGACAAATGGCTCACCATACCAAGACCCGTCGCCACTTCCCTATTGTGGTGGCTAGATTCCCGCAATGTCTGCGTCGTCATGCCCTTTGTCCAGCCTCATCCTCAAGTGACCCTAACGACGGATGCGTTGATGGAAGGCTGGGGCGCCCATCTCCTGGACTTGTGTGTAAGAGAGAGGTGGTCTTGGCAAGAGACTTCGCTCCACATCAACGCATTGGAGATGTTGGCCGTCGAGAAAGCATTGAAGGCCTTCGAATCCAGCATCACGGACAAGGTGGTCCTCCTCAGGACAGACAACACAACCGTGATGTATTATGTCAACAAACAAGGAGGCAGCAAGTCGAAAACGCTCCTGGACATCACCCTGAGGATCTGGGACTGGTGCATCCCAAGGGGCATCCTTCTTCAGGCGATCCACCTGCCAGGGGACGAGAACACCCTGGTGGACCAGTTCAGCAGGGCCACATCGACCTGCCACGAGTGGAGGCTCCATCCAGAGACGGTCCACGACCTATTTTGCCGGTGGGGAGCTCCTCAAATCGACTTGTTTGCAACTGCCTCCAACAGCCATTGTCCCCAGTTCTGCTCCCGAAGGCGACACGAGAGATCCCTCGGAGACGCATTCGCCTTCGATTGGTCTGGGGAGACGCTCTACGCCTTTCCCCCATTTCCTCTGCTCACCAGAGTGGTCTCGAGGATGTCGAGGGACCACGCCAACGCGATTCTCATCATGCCGTGGTGGCCGAGACAACCGTGGTTCCCGTCGTTGCTCCACCTTTCCAACAACGAGTTTCTCCGGTTGGAGTCGAGACCAGACCTTCTCACTCTCCAAGGCGGGAGAGTCCGGCATCCGGACATCGACACGCTGCCGATGGTGGCGTGGAGGCTTCGCCGCTGAGGCTACTTCCACCGTCGGTACGGAGGGTGATCCGTGCCGCTCAAAAGCCAGCGACCCAGAGGTCCTGTGCCTCTAAGTGGAAGAGATTTCTGCATTTCCTCGAAGAGAGGGGCCTGCCACCGCACCGCGTCACGGTACCGGTGGTACTTGAGTTCTTGATGTCGTTGTTGGACGCGGGGCTGTGCCTTACGTCCATTAAATGTTATCTGTCTGCCATTTGTTCCCACTTTCAATATGATGGTTTGCCTTCCTTTTTTAGGGACCCTCTTGTTAAGAACTTTTAAAGGGGTTGCAATAACCTTCACCCCCAGGTCTCCGTTCCTGCCCTGGCTTGGAGCTTGGACGTTGTATTGTCCGCCCTCCAATCCAAGCCCTTTGAACCCTTGGCCACAACGGACTTGAGACTATTAACTTGGAAGACTGCATTCCTTGTGGCCATCACTTCTGCCCGCCAGGCGGGAGAACTTTGTGCCTTATGGAGGGATGAACCCTTCATTCGATTCCACAGGGACAAGGTCGTACTCCGAACTGATATCACCTTCCTTCCTAAGGTGGTTTCCTTCTTTCACATGTGTCAGGACATTGTGTTACCGACCTTGGCTTTGAACCCATCCACTGCTGAGGAACGCAGCTTGCATATGCTGGACGTTCGGAGAGCCTTGGCTTTCTACTTAGACAGAACAATGGGTTCGAGTCGTTCCGAAAGACTTTTTCAATGCTATTCGGAACCTAGAAAGGGTCTACCGGTGTCGCCCCAAAGACTCTCGAAATGGATTGCTAACACTATCCATCTCTGTTATGAACTGTTGGGCAAACCGACACCGGCCAGGGTGCGTTCGCATGCGACCAGGGCGGTTGCAGCATCCTCTGCCTTTCTAGCTGGAATCTCCTTATCGGATATCTGTAAGGCTGCCGTTTGGTCCCAGCCATTGACTTTTATAAAGCATTATAGACTGGACACCAGGGCCATTCGGGACGCAGCTTTTGGGAGGGCTGTGTTGGTTTCTGGTTTGCATTGAATGTTTTGCTAGTGTGAGTTGTGCCATGTGTTATACAGAGGGTACTGTGTTTATATTGGTCTATGATGTCTCATTTTCAGTGGGATTGGTCTTGCATGGCCTTTACATTCCCTCCTCAGGTCTGCAAGGTTATTATTTGATTGACTTTTCACTTACATTTGCACAACTCCAATGGGTATGGTCTTGCATGACCTTGTACTCCCTTTTCAGGTTCTATAATGTTATGTCCATATTGAACTTCTGTACAAAGATGAGACGGACCCCCTTTTTACGGTTCGCAATTTTATTGGTATAATAAATATTACCTTGGTTTACCATAACTTGGGTTTCAGGACACTCCTTCCGCCGTATACCTAAGCTTGTCAGTCTAAACCCATTTGTATGATTCGCAGAGACCACGAAGAAGAAGGACAGGTTACTCACCTGTAACAGTATTTCTTCGAGTGGTCATCTGCGAATTCATACAAATCCCGCCCATCCTCCCCTCGGTGTCCTGCTCACTTTGGCTCTGTCTTGCATTGCCGACTTGGCGGAAAAATTTTGGAACTGGGGAAAAGAGCGGGAACCGGGGCTTTATAGGAGGGGGGCGGGGTTACCGCCAAAAAGTTTCTATATGTTGCAAAGTGTACTTTGCCCAGTGATTCTAGAAGTATCTGAACAGCACTGCGCAGGCGCAGTAAAACCCATTTGTATGAATTCGCAGATGACCACTCAAAGAAATACCGTTACAGGTGAGTAACCTGTCCTTCCCACTCCTGGCCTTGGTACCAGGGGTGGGAATTGTGCAGGCTGCATGTGGTCCCCTCAGAACTCCCTCATTGCTGAAAAAGGTTTGGTGGAAAATATGAAGAATTATGCTCTAGAAACCCCAGATTTTCTGTTTCATTGTAATTTAGGAGAGGGTGACTTTTGGGAGCCTGAAATAGCCTCATCCACTAAACTAGAAGTGACAATGAAGTCCTTTCACCACTGCCTGGTGAGCACAGTCCCTGGGCCCTCCACAGTTGCCTACCTCTGCTCTTTGCATTCATCTCTCTGTTGACCTGGAATGAACATGCTTGCTCAGAGGGTGGATGATGTGAGTTCAGTGTCTTCAGTGCTGCCACTCCTGTCATTACATTCTCTCCTTCCTTGTTTACATGACTGGAATCCTGAGACCCCATCTATAGTGTTCTCTTTGGGAATGCCCACCCAGCACCACCTGAAATTGATACAATGCAGATGTCCCCAGCTTTCATCAGTGCAGAGCACTGGGATGTGCAATTAATATATGAGGACAATGTATATACATGTTGAGTCTCTCTTATTCAGAATTCCAAAATATTCCAAAAACCAAAACTTTTTTGATGGTTGCTTGTTTTCTGATGCTTCAATGTACACAAAATATTTCATGCACAAAATTATTAAAAATATTGTATAGAACTATTTTCAGGCTATGCATATAAAGTTTATACAGTTGCCCCTTCCCTTACGCGGGGGATCCATTCTAGCCCCCCCCCCTGCGTAAGGAAAAAAATGTGGATGCTCAAACCCCATTCAAGTGAATGGGGCTAGTGCTTGTGGTGGTGCGCGGCAGCGCGTACACACCATTGCCTTTTCCAACACATGGCACTGCTCCTTCTGGTGTGGCTTCCAGCATATGCTGGAAGTTGTGTATGACGCAGGCGCACTGTATGAAACATAAATGAATTTTATGTTTAGATTTGGTCCCATCTCCGATATCACATTATGTACATATATACAAATACAGGTGTTTCAAATTTAAAAACAGCAACAACCAAACGCAATCAATTCTGCACCCAAACATTTCAGATAAGGGTGATGCAACCTGTATTGTCCACAGATCTGTAAAATGAATGTTTTGTTCAGGCTTCCCATAAACAATCATTTATAAATAAAAGATATTACCATGGGTACAGTCAGTGCATCCTTGGACCACTGAATTTCTTATTTTGTGGTTGTTTGATACAAGCTTTTATTTTACTGCAGCTAAGTGCAAGGAAAGAAAGTTCTTACATCTGTAAAACATTGTGTGCTTATCTGTGGTGTGGATTAAGCTGGTCATCTCAGAGAGAGTTCAATCTGTTCCCAGCCTCAGTAACTCTAATTTGTAGTGATATAAGAATGCAGGATAGCTTAACAGTGGATACAAAGAAGGAAACTGGAAACACTCACCAGGTTTGTTCAGGGGATATTTTACACTATACAATTATAGTATTGTGATTACACTTTAATTGCCATAGTTCCATTCTATGGGATACTGGGATTTTCTATTTGGGGAGGGATATTTAGAATTCTTTGTCAGAGCTCCATTGCTTCACCAAACCATAAAATACAGGCTATCATAAGAATCAAAGTTAAAGTAGAATCATAGATTGTGTAGTGTGAAAGAGCTCCAGATATAATATTAATAATGGTTTATCGTTTTATGAGAGAATCTTTGGTATATTCATCAGGAGGTGATTAGAATATTATCTTTCTGTTTTCAGATAATGATGGTTTCATGGTGCATTGAAATCTTAATTAGATGAAAATCGTAAACCATGGTTTAATTTAACACTTATCATCTCAAATTCATAAGCCATGGTGGAACTTGGATTGTTGCAATAAACTATAAATATCTAGGTTTGGGTGCAAAACTGAAGTTCATTAAATTAAAAATTGATGTGAAAGCAGCTGATCTCCTCTTTGCAGCCATGGTGAGTGTAATGGAAACTGACAACCCCAAGACTAATTCAAGTAATGCTAAACTATACTTTACAATTGTATTAGTAGGTAGGTTTTTTTCCTTGGTTGTAGTTTTGTAATATCCCTAGGGAGCCTGATGCCCTCCAAATGTGTTGAATGACTAGCCCCAGAGTCCTCTGGACAGCTATGGCTCCAGATTGGGGAAGTCTGCATCACAGTATTTTCATCCCAACAGACTGCTGTATTAGAGAAGTAGATGTCATACCTGTCTTATAGAAAGTCTCCTTGTCCTCTAATGATTTTATATATAGTATTATATATAGTATATAAAAATAGTATTTTATATATAACACATCCTGCGGCTATCTTTTGATGAAAGGAAGGCCATAAGTACTGAGCTGTCATCCACAAAAGGCATGCTCATCTTTAAAAGTGCCACAGGACCCATTTTGCAACTGTGCCTCAGGACATATTATGTAAACTTAAGATTTTAACATGCATTTAGAGAAAGCTTTTCTGTCCTGCTACCAAACACATCCTTCTAGGTGTATTAGACTACAGCTTTTTCTAGTCTTCAATCAGCATGGTTAGCCATGCTGCTTTCGTATGATATAGGTTGTAGTTCACCAAGCTGGGGATATGAGTCAAGGGTAGGTTAATTTGAGTAGGAACTTTTTCTTTGCTAATATATTCTGTTTAATATTGAGGGTTGAATGTACTGTATAAGGAATGTGAAATGGGTGCTTTAGAAATTTGTGAGCATTTTATTTGAACATGTATATATAAGCACCACTAATTTATATGGCATTTCAGAGTGTAGTGTTAAGTAAAGGGAGAGCTTCCTTATCCCAAGCAACTTACAAACTATTTTGTATATTTTGATGGGCTAAATGGAGGAATAGTAACCAGAAGAGTGGGCATGCAGTTCTGGAGGTGGTTGTTGTTGCTGTATGCCTTCAAATAGTTTCTGACTTATGGTCACCCAGTGGATTGCCATGGTTGGACAAGGAATTGAACCCTGATCTCCAGTCAAACAAACAAGCTTCATTTATATACCACTTCATACCACCTAAGCAGTGTCTAAGCGGTTTACAACTGTAAGCTAATTTGCCCCCAACAGTCTGGGTACTCATTTTAGCGACCTCAGAAGGATGCAAGCCTGAGCTTGAGCTCTTTTGCTGGTCTTGAACTCACAACCTTATGGTTTTGAGTGAGTGGCTGCAGTACAGGCATTTAACCATTGTGCCACCAGGACTTCCTTCCAGTCATAGTCCAATGCTTAACCACTAAACTACACTGGCTCAACCAGGAGAATGGATGTGATGTTCTGGAGGACACCGTGTTAGTAGCTTTCAGTTTACAGGGTATGCTTTATACAAAAAGTATACTTCTTGTGGCACCTTAAAGACAACACATTTATTATGTCATGATCCAAAAGCCTTATTGTTACTATTATTAACTTCATATCCCATCTTACCCCAAAAGTGGGCCTCAAGGCTGAACAAGTACGATATAGCTAAAAACATATATCGGTACAGTTTAAAACAGAATTAAACTATTCACAGTATTAGAACAATTAAAAACATACACCCACAGAGGACATGAAGCATCCTCTAAACTCCTTTCTTCAATTCTAAAAGCCCATAGGAATAAAAAAAAGCCTTTGCCTACCAGTGGAAGGACATCAAGGAGAGGGCCATTCTGACTTCCTTAGAAAGGGAGAGTCTAGGGGTAGCCACCAAAATAAAATGTCCCTATCTTGTGACCCCAGCACTGTTCATACAAAATTAGTGGATACAGTGGCATCCCCACAACAGGTACCACTTGATGTAGGGGAGCTGCTTGAGGGGGGGGGGCTGCTGAAAGGGCATGCTTGGCCTTCTCCTTTGCCACCACAACAGCCTCCTCCTAAGGAGGGAGCCTCTGCTGCAGCAAAACCAAGAGGAGCATGCTTGCCGTTTTCCTTTGCCGCTGTGGTGGCCTTCATCTGAGGAGGGAGCACCATGAAGCTGGGAAGGGCATGTTCTCCCTTCTCCTTCACCACTGCCATGCATGAAGAGGGAGCTGCTGCCAGAAGGGGTATGCTCACCCTTCTCCTTTGCCATGGTTGTAGCCTCCTCCAAAGGAGGGAGCTGCTGCTGTGGCAAAACTTAGAGAGATGCTCTTGTCTCTCATCCTGCAGCAGCAGGAAAGCCCATCCTGGTGTCACCTAGTGCATTCCTTACTCACTGCACCCCCTAGTGATGCCACTGGGTGGACTGAGATGTATGCTCCACAAACTATTGATAACTATACCCATAGTGCATGATAATCGAGTACAAGGTAATACAAAGTCTTGTGCCTTAGTAAATGTGTTGGTCTGCATCCAAAATAGCATTGTCACTATGGAAGTAGTTTTGAAGAAACAAAAATAAAAGGCACCCACAAAGGAGACAATGTTCCCCTGTGCCAATGGCAAGCAAGTATAAAATAGAGACCTCACATTTCAGATTTGAGACTGTAAAGCTCTGACAATCTTAGAAAGCTGAAAAAGGAAGTTACTCAAATAGAACATGAGACAGGAAATGTCATGCTTACGATTAAAGGCTGAACTGATGCATTTTCCTCCCCACCCCAGTGCTCTTCTTTGTACATTGAAAGAGTTTGGGAAATATCTGAATTCATACTAGTCAGAGAGAATTAGCAGAACCCCTTTTCACCAGTTCAAATAATACCCTTTTTCATTCAGAAATGGTGACTGAATTGTTTGGTCTTGTCTACTGCTGTGATCTTAGAACCATGCAAGACATCAGTGTCTCTGTGCTGCAATAAAGAAGCAATTGGCATAGTGTAACAGGAATGTGAAATAATCTTGGAGCCAGTGTAATGGGAGTGGAAGGGGAAAGCTCAAAATGCCGAGAACAGTGATCATCCTGCCTATGGGCTTAGAACAACGAAGGGAAAAACAAGAAAGGACACCAAATATTAAAACCAGCTCAATGGCATTTTGGATCTAGTATTAGAATTGTCATCTCACCCCAAAGTAGCTTTCACAATAACAGTTTGTCAGTGCTCCTTAATGCACCAAATGTTGTTGCCTGAGACGCTTTATTATTGACATCTTTGGACTAATATGCATACATATTAATTAACTATTATTTTATAAGTTATAACATAGCTATAGCTATAAGAGATGTAGTACCTTAGTGGTTAAGATGTCAGTTCTGAATGGGGCATGCTCCCCCCAACTGACTAGATTTGTCTTCCAAAAAGGCCAGATTTAACCTCAGGGGCTGAACTATCCCCCGGTGTGGTATTCCCTGTGGCTACATGTTGCAAACTATGATAGATAGTGTTTGTCTTCTAAATAAATGCCTGTGCTGTGTCTCACAAAGACCAGAATCCATTGGTGCCCTACACCAACATAGCTTGCTGCCATAATTGGCATAGTTATGGCAGCAGGAAGAAACAAAGCAGTGGCCTTGGCAACCATGAAACACGTAAGCCATGGGGAATTGGGCTGGTTAGAGTTGACAGATTATAGCCAAGCTCCTACATTGTGGTGGTGGATGCAACAGAAGCACCTTTTCCCGAACAAAAAATCACCAGCAGGTGCTTGCTAAGTGCAGCTCTATCTTCCCAGCCATTGGTTGGCTGTGCAGATACACCCCAGACTGCTCTTGAACTAAGGAGTAAGTAAGAAGGATACTCCTTCCTTCTTTGGTGCTGAAGAACAATTGAACTGAGCCCAAGTGCACCTCTGCAGCCAGTAAGCAGCAGGAGAGATTAATTGTACCCAGCAGCCCCCAGGCTGTTGTTGTTCTCCTGGTTAGTGCCTTGAAAAAGGAGGTACTAGGTAACCTCCTTCTGCAATGACAGATTTTTAAAAATGTACATGTGCAGGTGTAATTCCCAAACACACCCAAATCTCTCACCATCAGGATGTTGGCCCTGATCTGTCTTCCCTTGTGTGGTGGTGAAAAAAGTGCAACTCCTAATATAGTGGAACAACAAGATTCTGGCTATAGGTTAAGTTTCTCAAGAACCCCAGGGTTCCCTGGAAGGTGGGCTGAAATCCATTCAATTATAAGAAATAAATACAAATTTCAGTGCATCATTATGGATTAGTGAGAGGCCCTAATCTGGTTGATGGAAGGATCCTTTTGTTTCAGAGCATTCTTGGTGAAGAGCATCTGTCTTCTTGAGACACTTCCCATGCTTTTGATTGCCCAATGAATCCCCTTGCATGGGAAGCTGCCATGTGGCTGTGCCCTGAGATAATCATATGCCTTAAAAAAGAAAAGGCTGTGGAGCTCTTGACAGTATGACCACTGTGTATTTATTGATGAAGTTTTAGTCCTATGAACACCATAGCATGAAACTGTACTCTTGCTATTGAGTCTCCAGTTCCCCTCTGCTGAAGTCTGCCATGCACAGACAAAAGCTCTTCTTGAATTATTCACTGGGTGAATTGTAATTTTCTTGGATCTGAAGGATTGCATTTGGTGAGAGCAAATCTGTACAGCAATCTTAACACTGCTTTTTGGGCTGTTCTGGGAGGGGGGAATAAACTGAACTTGGGACATATGTGAGAGGAATGAAAGAGTAAGCTTTCATTAAGAGGTCTTGCAGTAAACCAAAGAGAAGCCGGGAGATGGGGAAGCCCAATCCTGTTAACTGTGCTTCACTTGAAGCATACCTAATTAAAATACTATTTTTAAATTTGATGTAATTATCCAAGAACATCCTAGAATCAAAGATAATGTGGGGTCCTGTTCTTTCTCTAGAACCGTGTTTGCTTGTGCCACTTTGAATCTCAGCTTTGGGTGTTGATAGAAAACATCCCCCCCCCTTTTTTTTTTTTAGATTAAGCAGTTGAATCTGTGCCTAAAATGCCTGAGGTTATTTGGATGCATGGATGGAGGCATGCAGCGATGATTGAATTTGACTCTGTTATGAGAGCAAGTATTCGTGCAGTTGCCAAACAGCAGAAATAACCCTAGCCTTCTGAATGTAGGGTACTCTGCGCAGATGGCGCTGGAGCTGTTGCTCTTAAAAAAGTGTTTCGGGGCTCCTGTTGTTTCTTTTTCCCCGAATACAGTTGCATGTAGGGCTGCCATAATTCTCTACTAAAAACTAGGACAAAATGTAGGACAAATTTTAGATAAAAGTATAGGACAATTATAGGATAAAATTTAGCCCAAAATGTAGGACATTTAAGAAAAATGAGGACCTTAAATGTCCTACATTTGGGGCTAAATTTTATCCTACAATTGTCCTACATTTTGGTCTAAATTTTGTTCTACATTTTGTCCCGGTTTTTAGTAGAGAATTATGGCAACCCTAGATGGAACATGTGTGTTGTCCTCAAACAGGCTTTGGGAAGCATTTTCCCTTTTTCTGCTCTTGTCCACCTTCAAAGAAGATTTTAGGGCACATTTGACTTGAAGGGAAGCATCCTAGGGCAAGTGACCTTTTTAGTTTAAATTTAAAATCCACAGTCTTACTCCAGACTGGACAGATGACCTAGAAAATCCTATTCTTTTTGAAAAGGTTGGGAGAAGTGAGAATGTATTGCTACAGAAAATGGCAGGATATCTCACATGTTCAGCTGAAGGATGTCATAGGCTGGCCTTTGAATAAAGGAGGATCTTTCTCTTTCAGATTGGCCTGGTAGTGTTCTGACTGTGAGGGCTTCCCTTTTTACTACCATGATAAAACAAAAGCACACAGCTGTCTTTGCATGTTGTCTTGCTTTATTCTCTTTGGTAGACCAGGCTGGGATGTTGATGGTAACAAGAGGGGACACCTATTATAGGGTAGCATGTTCAGACCCTCCTGGGGAAATGTTCTTTTTCTCAACTCTCCAGCTCTACTTTTCTTTCTCTTTAGCTGATGCAGAGAGCAGCATTCATGCAAGTTTCCTTATGGAGAAAGGTGATGATAAAATTCAGTGACCTAATAAAGTAGAGAGAGAATTTGTCTTGGAATATGAAGCAGAAAAGAGAAATAAAGCTTTAGGTGGATAAATAAATGGACATAAAAATGCTTATCAGAGACTCTTATGAACTGGCAGTTTAGAATCCCTTCTGATGCTATTTTTGTTCTAATCTTGATTCAAGTGAGCCAGTATAGTGTGGCTGTTAGATTATTACACTCAGACTGGGGATACTCAGATTCAGATCAACATCTGCACAAGAATCTGACTTGATGAATTGGAGTCAGTCAGTATCTCTCAGCACCACAATCCTATATGTTACATTTTGATGATAGAAATGAAAAATGTGTCATCTTGAGCTCCTTGGAGGAAAAGTGAAATGCAAATATAACAAAGAAACATCTTCACTGTATTCATCCTTCTATGGTTTCTGTTCACTTTATGGTCTTAGGTTCCTTTTCTTTCCCCATGGCTCCTGAATGTCATTTCCATTGGCCTGGAGGTTCTTCCTGTATAGCCTGGGAAGTAATGAAGATGGTTGGAAGAAGGAAGAGCATTTGAATACCAAATACTCTGGCTGTATTTCAGAGAAAGGGACTGGCAAAACCACCCTGAGGGTTCCTTGCCTAAGAAAACCCTGTGGGATTGATGGGGTTGCTATAAATCAACAAATGACTTGGAGGTGTGTGCACACATGCACACACACCTCTGAATGGCAAACTGAATAGCTACTCAAGTCAACCGGTCACAGACTTTTTCCACATTGGAGAGAGGTCTATTGTATTTTCTGTTTAAATTATAGTGATTCAACATATCCATCTAGATAAAATAATCAGCATATACACATCTCCTCCCCCTCCCCTTTTCTCTTCTCTTTCTCTCTCCATTTGCTCACTTTTATGGTAATATGTGAAAGGAGTCCCTTCATTTTGTGGAAGCCTCTATCAGATGTAAATCCCTTTTGTCCCAAATAAGATGTCCACATGTGGACAGAAGACATCTTGTGTTCACCACAGGGAATTTTTTGGATCCAACCTATTGTCCCTACTGCAGAATAAACATCTGAATTCTCTACAATTAATGAGTAACATCTGTGTATATGTTTAATAGCAAATTGATAAACTGTTAAAGAGAATATTGACTACCCTGACCATTTTATCAGATTATCTGATAAGGAAATCTGTTCCCTTTCCCTGTACTTTGACAACAAGATGGACTTTGAATGCAAACATATATTTTGAAACTAGACAAATGAACTCCCATACATAAAGCTATTTATTTACAGGGAAGAAACTTTAATACTTTCCTTAAGATGCCTACAACAATATTATACTTAATCCACTTGAAATATGAAAGAAAAATAGTTTTTAGAGTTTCAAATGACAGTAGTAGCTGGATTCATTGTTGCAGGTATGTCAAGATGATTACTCCATGAGTACATGTCTTCTTCTACCCCAGACTTCTACATGGAGAAATGTCTCTGTAACCAATTAGTTGTTTTGACCTTTCCCGGGTTCTCGCATTGTCTTCGGTCATAAAAATAGACAGCTGCAGTTGTTGACTAGAGGCATGTATTGTTGAGGGGAAAACTCTGTGTCACAATAGATGAGGGTGACAAAGTAGGAAAAACTGTTCAATCAATTTAACAGGCTCTGCTCCCTCAGGGAAGGCAAAGGTTAGAAAGCTGGAAATGTCTGCGTCAATCACTTTAAATGCAACTATGGGCGGTCTCTTAACGATTTTGTACTTGAGTGTAGATTCCCTAATCTGAGTTATTTGGGAACAGTAAAGGGCACTTTTACATGAAGAACTCTGATTCCCTTTAAAATACAGAGTTGGCTGGGAGCCTTTCTCAGTTGCCAGTTCTGGATATTCTCTTCAAAAAGAACAACAGCACTACATATACAGATGCTCTCTTCATCTGGATTCTTGAATACACAGTGCAGATTCTTTTGAAGGGAATTATGAATCTTGATATGTGCATATCATAGTTGCTGTGTTACCACTGTCTGTATAGATTGGGATGCAGACACAGTTGCTCCATTGTCTCTGCTATGGGCCAAAGTAGATGTGATTCTTATTTTTCCCCTGCATAGTTTTTTTGTTTTTTTTAAAAATATCCATTAAAAAGAGAAGACACTGGATGGGGTCCCTGGTTTTGCTTCCACCATGGTGTCTCAATTGGTATTATAACCCCAATACACAACCCCCCTTTTCCAGTTTCCACAGACCTGACTCAAATGGGAGCTTTCCTTCAATTGTGAAAAGTCGATAAGAAGAGAATCATTCTGAGAAGAACTGTTATGCATGTTTAAGAAAGGTTTCAAGCTTCATGCCCTAAATCACCCCAGCCCTGTCATTATATGAACTATTTATTTATTTTAGAATCAACTATATAAGGAAAAACTACATATCTAGTTTGGATCAGAAAGGTTAACTCTGGTGGGCCCCTCTCTCTCTCTTTCACTTGTCACCTAGCTACAGAAGTGGGAGAGAAGAGGCTTCAAGGCACTGTGTCACTTCAAAATTCCATTTTAAAACATGAAATAACCTTCTGGTCTCTTCTGTTTTCATTGGGAAGAGCTGATGAAGTTCACAATAGATCAGGGGTGATGGAAACATGTTATTACATAATGTCAATAACAAACAAGATGGGCTCTGCCCACCAGAATCTTATAATTAAAAGATACAAGACAGAAAAAGAGATGTAGGCAGGGAGTAGGGTACAAGCATGGCCAAGTCCACTCTTAATAGTAAATAGTTATATTGTGCCAACTTGTTGAAGAAGAGGAGCCAAACTGAACTGGTCTTTCAAAAGGTAGTTTTATTAAATAGAGCTCCTGGAGAATTAGGAAAAGGGAAGGATGAGGCACTTGGAAGCTTCTGGAGGAGTGGTTCTTTCATTCTTGTCAAAAATGAGGGCTCCCTGGGAGGTGGTGCATATGGCCCACTCCTGCTTTAAATGCATTAGAATACACAGCTGTGGTTTTGTCTTCTTACCAACCCCAATCACCGGTTCATATATTTTATTTCTCTGTACAAGCTCATAGCCAGGGTGACCAGGAGAAATACCACAGAGAAACATGGTGGCCTCCTTGTATATGGAATTTACCAAAGTCTCCTTAGACTTGAGAAGACAATAAATAGTGGTGGGCAATGCAAGGAATGTCTAAAAGATTTCATGGAAGCCACACAGGAAAATATAGTTGGTAAAAGAAAAATATTTGATGGATCTGACCAGATGGACCTGGATAGCATGGTCTGAGCACGTGTTATTCTGGTCTGGATGCTCAACCAGGTTTGGCCCTGCTCTGCCCTGGGACCTATACTGATGCATGCTCCTTACCTTGTCACACCATTGCTCCTGCCGAGAAGCCCCCTGATTTGGAAATGGGGCACCTGGCAGCACCCATGTGGCCAGGCATCCCATTTCCATGACAGATGCTGGGATGAGGGATTTCTCAGCAGGAGAGATGGCATGGCAAAGGTAAGGAGACTGTATAAACAGCCAAGGTTTGCAGCGCATTTTCCAAGAAACTCCATGGCAAACCAGGGGGGTCTGACTCACCTGGAATAAAGGCTGCTTACTTGGGGATCAGGCCAAATACACCAAATGATCTGACTGTATTTATCATGAGAAATTCCTTATATAACACAAGAAGTTCTAAAACGTTTTACTGAATAAAAAAATATCTGTTTACAGAAGCTTGAATTTGACTAGTTGACAAATCAGGAAAGCTGTTTGTTTTTGTAATTTATATGCAGACCCCATACTAAGATACTTTAAAAATTAACTAGAAAAACTCTATGGCAGTGTGTGTGTGTGGCATGAAGAATAATTGGTTTAATTCTCTAGACATGTAATCTATACACATTGAGTTATGATAACTGAGATGGCCCAGGTGATGATTTTTAAAAAATGGCTCTAAAAATAAAAAGTTGCTGTACATTGAAACAGTCACCATTACAGTGGGCCCTCTCCTTACGTGCGGATCCGTTCCGGATCCCCCCACGTAAGGGAAAATCTGCCTATGGTCAAGCCCCATAGGAAATAATGGGGGGGGGGGCGTGCATGTGGTGGAGTGGCACCATTGTTTCCTTCCCCAAGTGGCTTCTGCGTAAGCTGGAAGCTGTGTAAAATGTCTCCGTGCATGGTCCGGGTGCACTGTATTTTGTGCTTCAGTCATTTCTTTCCTTTTGATGCCAAAAATTTGGGACCACTTGGTCAAATTTGTCTGCTGTAAAAGATTGTAATTTAGAAGGAGATGAGATAAACATGTCCAGTTTTTTTTTTAAATTAAATATAAGAATGTTTAAAATTATCATTTTCAACTTGTTTATATCAAGTTTATATCAATAGGCTTTCCTTTGTGGAATTTTGTGGCCAGAATTTTCAGGATTCTGTGTATTTCACAGACCTTAACCATAATCCTAATAACATTTTGATGTCTGAGATAAATGACAAAATGGCCATATCCCATTCTATGTGACTGGACAGGACTGATTGTTGAATCAAACATCAGAAATGAAAAGCATCCTACACCACATCTCAGGCCATGTGACAGGTAGAGATTTGTCCCCCAGGTATTGCATTGCCATTCCCCACATCTTCATGCATTCCCAAATTGGACAATTTGCTCCTATGGCTCATCCTGAGAGTTGTTCATGGTAATATATTCATAACACCAGCAAAAATTCAATATTGTGAATGGAATTGTTTGGTCACAGCTGAAATTATACTTCAGAGAGCAGCAGCCTTAATTTAGATGGTGGTCAGTATTGCAGAATGCTGACTGCTCCTTTGTAAACAAGATCAAGTTTTCTAGTTTTAATTCTTGCTGAGGAAAACCAGACTGTGAGTAGTTTCTTCCCACTGATGTTTAAGGTAGCACCTCCTAAGCATTGTTGAGTATGGCACTCCTTATGTTTGATAATAGTCCTGCTTATGTCAACCTGCTTGTGCTTTATCCATCCCATGTCAAACTGCTTGTGATTGATCCATCCCATATGTTGCCTAAAGAATAGTCCTAACTATGTAGTAAAACGTGCAACTGAAATGCAAACAGTGGGAATTAATTTGCTGAATCCTTTAGTGTATAGGGCTGGCCTGCTAGAAATAGCTCTAGGCAAGGATGTTGAGCTGCCCTAGTTCTGTTTTAGCAATTGATTCTATGAGCATGTCAACACAGGATTCTGCTGCCAGGTAGTCTCCCTGAAAACCAAACTATACTCCCATTAGAATTATATCTTTAGACCTGCAGAAGGAGAATCATAGAAACATTACACTCTTATAGTACAAATCAAGAATATTCCCGCAAGGAGGCTTCTGATATGTTGATTTCTGTTGCCATCACAGCTGTGAAGTACATTGCACAGAAAGTTGACAATATGTATGGCTCATTAAATGAGTGGCTTTTATTTTTATGTGATCCAGATGGCCTATAACAAGAATTACTACTACTTCTGCTACTTTCCACTTCACCTCTATGTTCTCTCTTTATGGTTCAGGCAGATGCCCAGAGAATAGTGGTGGGGGAGGAGGTAGGAGAACAGTATTCTGGGTGAGATTTCCCTTGCGATTATCTCTCTTTATACTCTTAATTTATTTAAAGGGAACCAGCGATAAATGCAACCACTGCAACTGCTTGTTATCATCTTGATGATCCTTGAAGTAGTCCTTCTGTTTTAGGAATGTCCCTGTTACCATACGTTCAAATTTTGTGAAGGGGTTGTTGCTTCTGCAAGCCAGACATGTTACTACTGTTGTTGCTCTTATTAGTTTCTGGTAGGTATTTTCATGGTAGATAGGTTCCTAAAAACAAAGCTATTAGAGGGGAAGCAAAAGCAAGGCTATTCCTATCTGTGTATTATCAAATGCCATACTACACTATTGTGCTGGCTTTGAGCTTGCCAAAGTACTCTGGGAAAGATAAAAAGCAGGTGGGATGATAACCAAGGCATCTTTGTCTCATCATAAACAAATGGCTCTCTATAGACATTTTTAAAAACAATCTCTTGTAAATGTGTTTAATGGAGCAGATGGAAATGATTTAAAATTCAAACTGCTAGGCGCAGAAGTGTGGGTATCAAATGTAGAATCCTCTTTTTGCACATATTTTTCCTCTGAATAGATGTGATCATAAGTGGATGTGATCTGTCTATGTCCAGTAACACTAAAGGAAAGGGACCTCACTTGTGGTGTGTGGTGACTTTTGTGCCAGAAAAAAAATATGGTGATGTGTCTAACCAACATTACTTTGAATACAGTATGAGCCTCCTGTCCACAGGGAATGTGTTCCCACACTTACCACAAATATTATTATTATTATTATTATTAACCTTTATTTATAAAGCGCTGTAAATTTACACAGCGCTGTACATGCAATCTTTTTAATTGGACGGTTCCCTGCCCTCAGTGAAAATTGCAGATAATAGTGACTCCTCCTATGTTTCCAACAGAAGTTGACCATAGAGTTGTGCTGGAGGATCTCCAAATGCCTAGACAGATTATTTTTTTCCAGATGCGGGCAAGTGAAACTCTGGGTACCAACCCCACAGATGCAAGAGCCATACTATATTCAAGTGATACCTAAAATGAATTGCTGTAGTATGTACCATCTCTGGCAGGATTGCAGCAAGCCATTCTGTTCCTCTTGCCTGCTGTTTCTTCTTCCTTCCTCTTATTCTTCCTCTTGTTCTTCCCCTCTCCCTTCCTTTCCTCTTCATCCTCTTTTTCCTTCTTTCTTTGTTTAGATATCACCCAGCAATCCAAAGTCCTCACTGATCTGAGGTCTTGTTTGCACTTAGTACCCGAGTTTTTTACTGGAAAGATTATTGATTAGAGCATGCACACTCTAGGTCACAAGGATATCAATATATAGAGAGATTCTATAATCAAACCAGTAACCAGGCATTATTATCTATGAGGATGGCTCCTATCTTGGCGTATTCACATTAGACTGAAAATATTTCAAGTATTCAGCCACTAAAAAAGCACAATGCTTATATATCTTTGGTTTAAATAGAATGTTTTGTGATGACTATAAGTTAAAGAAGTAGGGTTGCAAACATGTAACCCATCTTAATTCACCACCACTTTGGCTCAGTCCTCAATCATATTTTTTCTCAAATTGCAATGGAACTTACATCCAAGTATAATGGAACGTACAGATAAATGACCGCATTAGAGGGAGTGGTGTTATTCTGTAAACTTTTTTTCTTTGACAGGTCACTTCCTTCATTCCACTCCTCTGCTTTCTTATTATTTCGTTCTGAATCAGTTGCCCAATTCATATTGCATTATTTCCACGCATTGCAGTTGTGTATGATCATATATAAAGGCAGAGATGAAATGAATTAAAGCTCTTAAAAGATACTAGGGTCATGGCTGTGTCTGTGTCCCTGATGTCTGAAGTCATACAGTTATACTGAAGTATATATTAAGGCTTTTCTCCATGTCATATAAATTAGATTTCTTTCAAATGAGACAGGTTTCAATCAGTTTTCCTCTACTTTAAGATGGAAAGGAGACTGAGGTGCTTTCTGCACCGCCATTTGGGACGTCCTCCGGACGTCCCATTTTAAAAAAGGGGCGTCTCTTATAGACGCCCCTGGGCCTAGTACGGACTCCGTCCGTACAAGATGGCACCGGCCCTTCTACATGGCCGGCGCCATCTTTGCGTATCGGACGCTGAGCGTCTGTACGCGTCGCGCCGCTTGTGACGTAGCGAGCGCGCCCCTGGCGCCTCGCTACGTCGCAAACGCGACGGAAAAAGAAGCTCCATTTTGGAGCTTCTTTTTCGGTCCGCGCGGGAGTCTGGCCATGTGAAGGCTCCGGCTCCCCCGCGGACCTACTGGCGGCGGCGGCAGACCGCCGCAAAGCGGCGGTCTGTACCCCGCCTGAGATTAGAAGAAATAGAATGTCAGTGAACCTAAAAGTGACAGGTTTGTCCACTCAGGCTCTGGGTATGAGAGACTTAACTCCTCATGATCTGGGTTTGAATCTCCATGTATTCAAGTATGACCCAAAACAGATGAGCAGGAAGGAGTGATTTGTGGCTCCTCTAGGGTGGGACAGGAAACGAGTCATGCCCCAGAGCAGCTAGAAGTTGTGTAGAGAGCATGCCCGGCCAGGAATAGCCAGCACAAGAAGGAGCGGGAAAAGTCTGCTCTTTGCTGGTGTCCAATTCGGGAACATGGCAGTGGCTTGGATTGGGACTGGGCCATGCTGTTGCCATGGTCCCGCACTCTGCAAGCTGCTGGTCTACATGACCCCTCTGTCATTACTAAATTTGTGCTGGAGATTGTAAATGGTTCTTTGAATCAGGGACGTAGCCAGGATTTTAGGAAGGGGGGGTCCAGACTAAGTGCCATCATTATAATGGGGCTTGGGTGCAGCGGCGCAGTAGCACACACCATTCATTTTTCTAATGGAAGGGGGGGTCTGGACCCCAAGATCCTCCCCCTTGGCTATGTCCCTGTTTGAATGAGAACTATGTTCCAGTGTCTCTAGAAGAAGCAGTTGCAAGACCTTGGTTGAAAAAACCTTCAATGGACCTCCCTAAGTAACCATTGGCCAGTATCTATTTTCCCCTTTCTAAGAAAGGTCTTGGAGAGAGTGCTGTCAACACAACTGCAGGTCTTCCTAGATGAAATGGATTACCTGGACCCATTCCAGTCTGGGTTCAGGCCTGGTTATGTAACTGAAATAGTCTTGGTCCCCTTGGTGGATGACCTACAGCAGGAGTTGGTCACAGGGAGTGAGCCCCTTTTGTTCTTACTGGATCTTTCAGTGGCATGTGATAACATCAGATATGTTAACTTTCTGGGTCATTTGGCTGATATGGGACTTGTGGGCATTGCTTTGCAGTGGTTCCAGTCTTTCTTGGCTGAATGTTCTCAGAGGGTAGTACTTGGGAGACTATTGTTCAGCCTTTTGGCCATTGACCTGTGGGGTTCCACGAGAGTCAGTACTGTGCCCCGTGTTTTTTAACATTTATATGAACCTGCTAGGAGAGGTCATCTGGAACTTTGGGCTTGGGTGTCATCAGTATGCTGATGATACTCAGCTCTATCTCTCTTTTACAACTTATGCCAAGGATGTTGTGGTAGTAGGAACTGTTGTCTGGTAAAGGATGCAGTAAAGGACTTAATGTAAGTGAATAGACTGAGGCTTAATCCATTCAAGATGGAAGTGCTGCTGGTCAGTAAGAAAACCAAATGGAATCAGGGTTGCTTTCCCTCTGAAAGATCAGGTTCATAGCTCCTGGAAAGTCAGATTGCTGTGGTGGTTAGGAGCACCTTTACCCAGTTTTGGCTGATGCGCCAGGTGACCTTTTTGCTGGGAAGGCAGATCTGGCCACGGTATTTATTTATTTATTTATTTATTTATTTATTTATTTATTTATATTCCCACCTTTCTCCCAAAGTGGGCCTCAAGGCGGCCAACAACACATATAAAACACATTAAAACAACAATTAAAATCGTAAAATTAAAATAAAAAATATAAAAAATACAAATATAAAATTTAAAACATACATACAAAGTTAAAAATAGTACAGTGCACCCATGCCATATGCAGGCACAGTATATGTGACTTTCAGCATATGCTGAAGCTGCGGGACAAAAGAATGAATGGCATGTGCACTCTCTTGCGCTGTGAATCCGGGGCCCATTATATTGAATGGTGCTCAAGCATACACATTCTCTGGCTTATGCGGTGGGGGAGGGGTTCCAGAAAGGATGCCCTGTGTAAGATAAGGATCCACTGTAATCTAAAACCAACCCCCCTCATCCCCCCAATAAAGACAAGCCTGTGAGATCTTAAAAGGCCTGCTTAAATAAAAATGTCTTTGCCTGCCAGCGAAAGGCCAGCAGGGAGCGAGCCAGCCTACTTTCCCATGGAAGGGAGTTCCAGAGGGTGGGAGCAGCCACTGAGAAGGCTCTCTCTCATCCTCACCAGACAAGCCTGGGATGGAGGTGGGACCAAGAGAAAGTCTTCTCCTGAGGATCTTAGGGCTCTAGGTGGACTGTATAGGGAGATATGGTCTCTCAAATAGTCTGGACCTGAGCCACATAGGGCTTTATAGGTCATGACCAGCACTCTGGAAATGACCTGTAGCCAGTGAAGCTGTTTCAATACAGGAGTTATATGCTCCCTGTAACTGGCTTCGGTCAGTATTCTAGCTGCAGCATCTTGGACGCACTGAAGTTTCCGAACAGTTTCAAAGGCAGCACCACATAGAGCGTGTTACAGTAGTCCAAATGGGATGTAACCAAAGTATGTGTCACTGTAGCCAGATCTGATGTCTCAACAAATGGGCACAGCTAGTGCACAAGTTTTAATTGTGCAAATGCACTCCTGGCCACTGCTGAAATCTGGGCATCCAGGCTAGGTGTTGAGTCCAGGAGCACACCCAAGCTGCAAGCCTGAGATTTCAGGGGTAGTGTAACCCCATCCAGCTCAGGCATGGCCCCAATTCGCTGATCTGCCTTACGACTGACTAGGAGCACCTCTGGATTAAGCTTCAATTTGTCTGCCCTCATCCAGTCCAATACTGACATCAGACTCTGGTTCAGCACAGATACAGCTTCCTTGGAGTCAGGTGGAAAGGAAAAATAGAGTTGGGTGTCATCCGCATATTGATGATACTGCACCACAAAAGTCTGGATGACCTCTCCCAGCGGTTTCATGTAGATGTTAAACAACATGGGAGACAAAACATAACCCTGTGGGACCCCGCAGGCCTGTGGCCAAGGAGTCGAACAGGAGTCTCCCAACATTACCTTCTGGATCTGCCCTTTCAAGAAAGGCCGGAACCACTGCATAACAGTGTCCCCAAGTCCCATCCCAGAAAGGCAGCTCAGAAGGATACCATAGCCGATGGTATTGAAAGCCGCTGAGAGATCTAACAGGACCAACAGGGACACACTCCCCTATCTAGTTCCCTGCGAAGGTCATCCACCAAGGTGACCAAAGCTGTCTCTGTATCATATTCAGGCCTGAAGGCAGATTGAAATGGATCTAAATAATCTGTTTAATACAGAAATCCCTAGAGCTGGGAGGCCACCATTCGCTCCAGAACCTTGCTCAAGAATGCAATATTAGAGACTGGCCGGCAGTTATCAAGGATGGCAGGATCCAGGGAGGTCTTTTTCAGTAATAACTTCACTACATTTTCCTTTAGAGAGGATGGAAATTTGCCTTGCTACAGTGAAACATTCACTATTCCCTTTACCCATTAGTTACTAGTTACCTCCGGGGTCCCATTCCCACTGGCTTATAAAGTGGATCAAGACTCGGATTATGCGGGCATTGTTCCCATTTGAGCACACATTCGATCCTCATTACGCTGATTTCATTCCCATTGGAATTCTGATCTGATCCCCATGTAATCAATTTTTTCAGGGAAAACCCGAATCGGTGTGTGTGTGTGTGTGTGTGTGTGTGTGTGTGTGTGTGTGTGTTCGAACCTGGGTTAACTTGACTGCACTTTTCCGGAGGTTTTTCTTGCACCTCCCGTGTCTGATCCGGGGCAAATGAATGGGAACGACAAGGGTGTCCGATTTGGTAACTTGGGGATGGGAGGAGGAGTGCTCAAGGGGCGGGCTTGCGGGAATCACCAGCTTTGTTCTCTTTCCTGCATTACTGGCGCCAATCCCCCCGTTCACATAGCCTTTCCCCCAGTGGAGTGGGAAGCAGGGTAAAGGTGATTGCATGTGTAGACAAATTTATTTTTTAAAAAATTAAGCTTTCGATCACCTAGGTGCTCTGTCGGGTGCCCAGACATAGCAAATTGCTACATTGACCTCCAAACGTGGTAAACACATTACGCCCCCCTGCAACCTCCCCCCAGTTTTAGATGCATAGATCGACATGTGAGGAGAGCCATTGAACACAATTTTTAACTTCTTCTTTTTTTTACATGCCTGCCCGATCGCCCCCCAGACAGCCCAGGGAGGAATGGGGGAGGCAAAAGGACTTGGGGGGATAGAGTCTTCTTCTCCTTTTCCCAGAAGGGCTCTGGGAAGACACAGGACAGCTTGGGAGGCAAAGGGACTTCGGGGGATAGAGTCTTTTCCTTTTCCCAGAGGGGCTCTGGGGAGACACAAGACAGCTTGGGAGGCAAAGGGACTGGGGGAATGGAGGCTCCTTCTCTCTTTCCCAGAGGGGCTCTGGGAAGACACAGGACAGCTTGGGAGGTAAAGGGACTGGGGGGGGATGGAGACTCCTTCTCCCTTTCCCAGAGGGGAAAAGCGCCTAAGCAATTGATTGACTGCTTTTTAAAAAAGCAAAACAGAAAAACAGGTTTGAAACACGCAAATGGGAATGGGGAACAAAAAGAGCCTGCGCCAAAATGCATCGAAGCAACTGACGTCACTGTGACGTCAAGCTCCTAGGCACTTGATTGACAGCTGCTTAAAAAAGAGATTCTAGAAGGGCAATGGGAACGAGGAGCAAAAAAGTCCACTTCAAATTACGACGGAGAAAATTTCAATGGGAACGAGAACATGGGTCAAAAAAACCCAAGTCCGTTTGCACCCTTTCCTAATGGGAATGAGGGACCAGATTCAAATATGACTCAGAAAAAAGATCCGAGTCTGAATCACAGCGAAATATGTCGCTTTTTATGCCCAGTGGGAATGGGGCCCCAATTAGATTTCTAGAATACACTCTATGTGGGTCTGCCCTTGGAAGGTGTTTTGAAGCTGCCACTAGTGCAAAATGCAGCAGCCAGACTTGTGTTGTGTGCATTTTAGGGACCATATAATACCCCCCTGCAAGAACTACTCTGCTTTGCAGTTTGCTTCAATTCAGAGTGCTGGTGTTGACTCACAAAGCCCTAACTTATGGCTAAAATATCTGAAAGACTGCCACCTCTTATATGAGCCTGCCAGAAATTCAGAGCAGGCTCTGTTGGGTGCCCCAATGCCTTGTGAAATTAGGTTGGTGGGTACACATAACAGGACTTTCTCTGTAGAACTCCTTACCCATAGACGTTAAACTATGAATATTTTAATGTGCTTTAAAATGTTTTTATTGTATTTTTTAATTGTTGTTATTTATTTATCCCCTTAGGAGCCCTTGTCAGATGGGAGGCAATGCAGAAATACTATAATACATATGTACATACATACATAAGGGTTGCCAGTTCTTTTTTTGTAGGTAGATCATGTAGCATCTTTGAGACTAACTGAAAGAAAGAAGTTGGCAGCATGAGCTTTCGTAGACTTTAAGTGAGGAATGCTTCTGAGGAAGTAGACTGAAGTCTACAAAAGCTCATGCTGCCAACTTCTTTCTTTCAGTTAGTCTCAAAGGTGCTACAAGATCTCTCTACATACGGATTCCACAGACTAAGATGGCTATATCTTTGATTTCCAGCCTTTTTTGTGAGTTCACCATCTTTAACACCTACATGATAGACAGACATTTGGTCAATATAAAAAGATTATATTTTTGTTTCAGTTCATTGTCAAGCATGTTACAAAGATTCAAAAATTCCTTCAATTTAAGAAAGAACTTAAGGTTTAAAAAAATCTCAATGCAAGAGAAGGTGAATCTGACATATTTTATCATCTTGTATCTTAGGTTGGTGATTGTATAAACAGGAAAACTTCTCCTAATCATGGTACACAGTGTAGCTACAGGAATGGGACAAAATGAGTGCATTGCCCTCCAAATAATAAATATGCCCCCAAATGAAGTTTTCCTTCACTTCCCAAATTTCTAGTATTATAGAGAGTAAAACATTGCAAATTATTCACACTTGGAACTTTTATATTTGCTGTGTTTGCATTCCTTTAATAACTTTGCATGCCTCTTTTCTTTGGGGTTCAAAACTGTGTTTCTAAATGATCAACTGAAGTTTTACTGCAATGCTAGAAATCTGAGGAATGAGGCAAAATTTCAGGGGGTGCAGAATTCTCATTCCCTCATTTCCCTGCAGTAGCTACACCCCGGGATAGTGGTAAACTGAAACAGCCATTGATCTGCTTCTGTATAGCATAGCTCTTTTACGCTTCAGTCTCTTAATTACTAAATTTGTAAGTTTTCAATATGTCTTTTTTGCTTATCTGATTATTAATATATAGAGTATTATCTCAATAATTTCTACAGTGATGTCATAAGGTAAGATACTAACATTATCCCTCATGCAGCAACTTTTGTTGTATCTCTTCCATTATTTCTCTTGTAACTTAACATTGTGTACCATCACACATGCCTTCTGCATGATTGCTTAGAGCACTAGTGTAGCATTTTTCATTAGCATGCTCAGGGCAGCAGGCATCTATAAAATCAACTCCATGCTCCATAAATTATATTAGATTACTATGACTGTAGCGTCCCAATATGTCATGCACCAGAAACTCTAACAATTCTTGCAATTCAGCTTGATGAATTATAACGTTTTTATAGGCAAACCCTACTGTGTGCAAGTTCTTAGAGTTGCAAGGGACCTGAAAGGTCATCTGTTCTAATCTTGCACTGATGCAGAAAATCCACTAGAGCTTTCTTATCTCTATGCATTTAGCAAAGATTTTTTTTTTAATTGCTAATAAAAATTATGGTCTCTCATTGAAAATCATACAACTGTATTGTCTTCCACGTGAGCTAATATATCAAAAGGACTCTGGATAAAGTACACATTTGCTTCCATGACTGCAGTCCTAAGAACTTTTAGCACTGATGTTCAGTAATTACATTACTACATGAATATTGAATCTTATGTCTGGTATCTGAGTGAGCAGCAGGGCCAGCCCAGGATGCTTTATAGCCTCTGGTGGCTGCCCAGTTGCCAAATCAATGCATGTAGTATGAATCTCAGACAGAAAATCTCTCCGAATTTTTATTTAAAATGTGATTATTGGTTATACTCATGTACAGTGGTCCCTTCCCTTACGTGGGGGATCTGTTTGGGACACCCCCCCACCCCCCTGCATAAGGGAAATTCCACGGATGCTCAAGTTCCATTAAAGATAATGGGGCTCATGCCCGAGGCGGTGAGCATGCTATTACTTTTTCCGGCGCATGGTGCCACTTCTTCCAGTACTGCTTCCAGCATATGCTGGAAGCTGCATAAGGCGCACACACATATGACGTGGGCACACTGTGTAAGTCTAGAATTTTTTGTCAAAAAGTTGATCTGAAAAACCTGAATTGACTTATCCATGAGTTAATGTAGCTATTGTACTTTTTGTTATTTTTTAAAAAGGAACGATTGCCTGTTGAAAGGCAAGATATCTTCTGGATATCAAAGCAATCCACCACTTCAGAAACCTTTGTAGTCCTTCTGTCACAATAAGTTAAGAGCCAAAGGCCTGTCAAAATGAAAGGTCTTTACCTACCAGTAGAAATAACACAGGCAGGGGGCAAATCGAGCCCCACCATCACTGTCATGGGAGAGAATTCCACAATCTGAGAGCAGCCACTGAAAAGGCTCTTTCCCGTGCCCTCAGTAAATATTCCTATGATGGTGGTGGGACAGAAGGAAATATTATTTATAAATAAATGAATATTTTTTCATGATACTCTCATTCAGCTGCCTGAAGTGTTGCCTAATGGTGAGGCAGCTTTCATAGTAGGTTATACTTTATTTAGAATGTTCTAAATAATTTATAGTGTTCCATTCTATGTGTGTCACAGACTGAGGGCTGGTTAATATGTCTGCTTTTGGAACTTACTTGTCCAGATGGAAAAGAGTGATTCAGAAATTTTGTATGCTTTGAAAGCAAAAAGGCAGTAGCCTTTTCTATTTCTCGCTACTGAAGGGAGACAGATGTGTGAATGTTGTTCTCATCTGCCACAGTACTGTTGCAGCTTTTGAGGTGTCATTCATTGCTACAAATATTTCAGAATAACTGTTGGCACCGGTGTGGTAAATTGAATCTGGGGCCAGAACAGAGTCCTCAGATGGCTACTTTTCCAGTTCAGTCGTCCATTTGTGGCAATACGAGAAAATATCCCTCAGACAGATTCAGAGTTAATCTACTCTACACTGTTTTTCCTCTTCTCCTCTAAGTGACATCTGGGGTATTACAACAACCTGATTGCGGACACAGGGTTTTGCATTTGGCTACCTTTCCCTTTCAGCAATTGTCCTGCTATTCAATAATATTTTCCTCTTTCTTTTCTCCCTTCCTCCCTCTCCTGCAGTCTATTGAAATTGATTATAGGTAACCAAAGCTATTTGTTGATTTCTATGTAGGCAGTTTCACAAGTCCATTGACCTTTATGGGTTTGTGGGAAGGCAATGCAATTAGGAGTCCTGAATGGGAGAAAATATTCTCTGCGCACCCTACCACCACTTTCTTGCAGCCTTGTCTTCCCCTCCCCTATTGCTTTTGTTCATTTATCAACCTACTGATGCTGAATCTGGGTGAGTGCCATAGTAGAAATCGCTCCTTTTGTTCTACATAATCATCTGTACAAGGCCAAAGGCATCGTTTCCTGGGGTGCGGGGAGCAATGGAAATGGAGGTGAATGCAAATAAGAACAGCAGTTTATAAATACCACAGAAAGTATGCTGAGAAGTTAGCCTGGAAACTTGTCTGGGCAGGATAAAGAATGTAATCTTTACAAATGTAAAATACTATTCTACATTCATTTCCAAATGATCTCTTCCCAGCCAAATGGAATCACAGTGTGTTATGTACTGTTTCTAAATCTCCTCCAAACTTTATTACATATAGAAGTTTGTACCATTGAGTTTTATCAAATATTAACCACCACAACAACAATAAAAGATGATAGAATCAACTCTACAAAATAAACAAGAAGCCCTACAATCATTCAGTATAATCATGATGAAACTCACTGTAGTATTATGGATGATCACTATTGCAACTCTGCATAATTAATGCAGTTCCTAAGATTTATAGTTTGTTGTGGCACCAGAAATCTCTGACAGAGAAGGCTATTTATTGCAAAACTACAAATCTCAGAATTCCGTAGAACTGCATTATGGCAGTTAAAGTGGTGTCAAATTGGATTATTTCTTCAGAGTGGATACAGCCAGAGATTATCATTTTTGGCACCTTTTGAGGAAAATTGAAAAGTAGCCAATTATCAGCAGCTGGGAGCAAGCTACTACAGTGTATTTCAACTGTCACAAATCTTGGTCTTCTCTTTGAAACTATCCAGAGGAGATGAAATTTTACAGTGGGTCATTGGTTTCTGCTGGAATTTGGTTTCAGGATGCCTGTGGATGCCAACAGATGTGGATGATCAAGTCCCATTATATACAGTGGCATACTAAAATAGTGTCCCTTATAAAATGGCAAAATCAAGGTTTGGTTTTGGATTTTTTTTTTCTTTGAATATTTTCAAGCTATGCATGGTTGAATCCATGGATTCAGAGAGCTGACTGTTGCAGTTTCTTCATGTCCCTCCAGTGTAAAAATACAAGTTGGATTTTTGCTCAGCAGTATCTGAAGTGACTCAAAGTCCTGATCTGGATTCATCCTGATATTTGGTTGAGTGTGGTGATAGATGAACATGCTATATACCTGTCATAGCTTTTGTATAAATTCCCCTTTGAAGTCAAAGGGTTGGGTACAGAATCTGCCTCCTATAGACCAAAGGCCTTTTCATGATAGAATGGGAAAGGAGGGGCTGTTTTGCTGATTGTCCTCTGCCTGCAGGGGGCCATGAGCACACAATTTAGAAATTATTAGTTTTACCAGATTTGAAAGTTTTGATAAGTGTTGAAGAACTCCTTCCCCATCTAAAGCACATACTTTCCATCAAGTTATTAATGTCTGCAGAGCAAATGTCGAGTCATTATCTGTGGCTCAGTCAAACTAATTTGGTACATATGATTTTGTTCTAAAATGAAATTAATTAGTAAAAAGAGCCAAAGTTCATTTTGATCAGTCTAAATGCATAGACAGGAAAAATAGAAAGACCCCCCCCCACCAAGCCAAGATCAAGTGCGGGGGGGGGGGTCTTTCTGTTTTTCTTGTCTATGAGGGGGAGATTAACCCTTTCCCCCATGTTGTAATCTCACTGAAACCCCCACCCCCCCAAAATCTGCTGTTTTCTTCTGGGAATAGGCTGTTGTGGGTATCTATAGGGAAACAATGTTTCCTGGGTTGTTTCTCTGTGCCTTTGTTTATGGAAAAGACTCAATCTAACTGGAGCTTCCTGCTGGTGGGTGAAGGAGGAGACACAATTTTTGCCATTTCCTCTTCACAGAATCACTTCCATGTTGTTTCAGTGTCCCCCAACCTCCCACAGTAGGCATTCAGAAGGTACATAGGGCAGTATGGGGCAGTAAACATCTGAAGAATCTTCATGGTTTCTTATCTGATGCATCCTATGAGCTAGAGACAGGAATGTGTGCTCCTTTAGGGATTCTTGTAGTGCAACTCCCATGATTGCTCACCATTGGCTGTGCCCACTGGAGAGCATGGTACTTTTGGTCCAACAACATATGGAGGTGCTACACATTCCCTATGCCTCATATAAGTGGTGTCACCTTCCTGGAAGCTCAGATCCAATCCAATTTTATTAATTCAAATTTCCATGAACTGTGGGTTTTATGTATACGAAACATGTGGCAATACAAGGAAAATAATGGCAATAATAGAAGAAGCTGTCAGGACTGTTTTAGCTGCTGTTTGAGAAGAGCTATCTAATGCTAATGCACAATATGAAAGGCTTAACTGGTTGTACTGAGTAAATTTTGGAACTGCAGATGAAACTCCTGTACTTTTGCCAGTGCAATTTCCAGGCCAGTTCTATCACTTCTGCCATCACCCTTTTCTGTTATACTTTTTGGTTTCAGTTGCTTGATCGGTACTCTTGGCCGCCTGCCTAATGTTTACACTCAAGCCAAAAGCCCAAGACAAGAGGACCTTTTGCCAAACCAATGCTAATGTAATGTTGGTTTATCCTGTTTTTTCAGTTTACGGGCTTTATCTGGCACTCATTTATGGACATTCGACACATCTGCTCTGTTACTTACTGTGCATTTAAAATATTTTTAAAGAGAAAACTACAATAATCAGAATGTAGAACCCTGGCCTCTTACATTCTTATTTTAAAAAAACAGTTGCAACTTAGATCTAAATGTCTTACCTAAAAATCTAACTTGCCTTCTTGACAAGGAAGAATAAGACTTAGACAATGTCTTTGTTCTTGATTTGCTTCCATCTTAGTTCTCAGTCAACGTATTTCCAAGATCTGCTGTATGGTAGCAGGTTGAAATATGTGGTCATGGTTGTATACCTCACAGGACAAAGTTATGTATTCAGGAATAATTTCCAAACATCTCTCAACTCCAGCCCATGAACCCCCCTCCAAGGCCTCTCCTATGGGTCAGGACTGTCACTAAAGGCCTGAAAGAAGCCTCTACTGAGTGAGAAATGGGATAGAAAATTTGCAGAACTTGGAAAAGTTACTTTTGGGACTACAGCCCCCCACAGTTGTGACCCAAAAAGGTAACATTTGCAATTTCTGGAAATTGGGTGGAGGCAGCTGGAATAAATGAATGTAAAAAGGGTGGTTTACTGAAATCAAAGAACCTTGGCTACATAGACTATTGTATAACCAATATTTTTTTTAGAAGTTGTAAAAGAAAATCCCCTCTAAAGGAAAACAAAGACTCAAAATATTGAGTACAATAGCAGACAGATTGGAAAAAGTGACAATGGGACAAGATGGGAGAGAAAGGCCAAAGCCAGAAATAAATCCAATTTGGACTTGTATCAGATACAAACTGGTTGGCTCTAGTTGGTTCAGATTTTATCCAAGGCTTTGATGCAGTGGTGAGAGTATTGGAAATCAGAGTTTAAACCCCTGCTCAGTCATTAACCTTGTTAGAGTAACATTCAGCCAGTCTGTAAGTGCCCTGATATCCCCCATGATCCACTATCACATTGCTGGATGCCAGCTTGGGCTGTAGAGGCTTCAGTAATCTATGAAACACCAGGAAAGGTAATATTGTGAATATGGTACATAGACCTCTATGTGGAAGGCTGAAAACAAAGGGTGAAGGGGCTTGCTAAAGGATGCATACACCCCCCCCACACACACACACTCTGCATTTCTTATGAAAAACAAGTCAAAAGTTGATTTCCATGCCAAGAGATCAAACAAGACCAGATTCTCTTTTATCCCCTGTTCTGTTCCTTAATACCCTCCCTGTCTACTCATTTTGGGGTACTCCAGGACTTGTCAGGGTGTAGTAAAGTCAATGAAGCTACCATCAAGCAAATAAGTCTTTTTCATCTTCTGGATATCAAAGCAATCTACCATTTCTGAAGAACTATCAAGTCTTTGTTTCCCATGAAATCACCTTAGCCTGGGGCATAGCTTCTTCACCACAGCCAGCCCCCTCCCTCCATGCCCAATGACTGTCTCCCTCAGATTCCCAGTCTGAATCATTCCTGCTTTCCTTGGACCATACTTCAGGACTGGTAGATATAACCCCTCAAGCCAACCCTTAAACACCACTATCCCCTTTCACTTTTCCATTTTGGTTAGCTTTATATGTTGGAGTGTCTTATTTGTGTTATTTCAAATTCTTTCCAAATAAAAGTTCTCTTAGTTCATCCATGCCTGAATCTCCATCAGCGAGTACTGGTATAGTTTGTGCTTCAGCCCCGATGTTACCCCCCCCCTTACAAGCCAAGCCAGCTGTCTCCAACCTATTAAAGATAGATTGCTACTAGTGGTGTAGGTTCTCTGAGCCTCATATCTTTGTAGATAACAAGTCACACACCTCTCTCAGCCTAGGCTAAAGTATCTCAAAAAGCTTGTTGTGAAGAAAAAGTAAATTGACATCCCTTGAAGCTGCACTGAGCATAAAGAAAGAGGATGGGATATAAATGTAAATAAAGAAGAAATAATATACAACACCATGTTAGTGTTATGCAGATAATAAGCAAGCAAGCAAACAAAAAACAAAACAAAACAAAAAACCCCACACATCACAATTTAAAAAAAATTGTTAAATTTATTCCCTTTCCATGAGATGTACTGAAGCTGGCTAACAAAAAGGGGGGAAAAGGACATTAAAATATGTTGATACTCAAAATTGTAGATGGCTATAAACAGGAACATATAAACAATATGGAAATACAACCTGTAGAGAATTAAACACTAACAACTCACCTTTTCCTTTTTACATTCTGAAATAAATAATTAAAAGGACATACATTTATTATTAAGCTCTCTTCTCTGCCTTTTCCCCATACGTTCATGGTACAAATGAGCTCCAAGGTTGTTAACAGTATTAAGAAAACAAAAGAAAAATTCAATATACAGAGCATGGAAATGTTACTTTCTTGAGCTGTCAGTGGTCATGCTGTCTGGGGATGTTTCAAGTTGTAGATTTAAAAAGAAACGTTTCAAAGCACTGACAATATAGCCTATTGAATGACATAAAAAAATATTGAAAATAGAGACAAATAATTGTGTTTATCTTGGCCAATCCATTCTAGGAACCTTCATCTATTTCTGATCTTGGATCTCTGGAAGTAGTCCTTCCATTTTTCTTTCCTAAGAATACCAGGCTGGGCCAGCTTGAGACATTGCACCCTCTTGCCTGGGAATAAGACCCATTTTGACCATTCTAAGTTACTTCTGATTAGACATATTTTAGATTACATTGTTAAATAAAACATGCCAACAAATATGGAAAACTGTTTTGTTAACTAAAACACGCCAACAAATACTGTATGGAAAATATATTGGCATGTTTTAGTGTCCAGCAGATTGGAAATAATCATTATACATCCCCATCCACAAAAAGAAGAGACAAAAGATTGCAGCAAATATAGGGCTATATCATTATTTTTTTGTGCAAGCAAAATTATGCTCAAAACTATGCAGCATAAACTCTAACCATATATGGAGAGAGAAATCCCAGAAGTGGAAGTGAGGTTCAGGAAAGGAAGAGGCATTAGGGACAACATAGCAGACATACTGATGGCTAATGGAGCACATCAAGGAATTCCAGAAAGAAGAACATCAGCATGTGCTTTATAGATTAGTTGAAGCAAAGCCTTCAACTACATAGAGCAGAAAAAACTATGGATTGCTGTTGAAGAAATGGGAATGCCACTGCAGTTGATAGTCCCGATAAGAAATCTATACCTATGACAAGAGACTATTGTTAGAACAAAATATGGCAAAACATAAAGGCTTCCCATTGACAAGGCTGCATTCTATCACCTTATTTGCCCAACTTGTACTGTATGCTGAAAATGTCATACGAAGAGCAGGTTTAGACTCAGACAAAGGAAGGAAGATAGAAAGAAGGAACATCAACAGTCTAAGATATGCAGATGACCCCATACTGCTAATAGAAAACATCATTGACTTGGAACAACTATTAAGGAAAGTTAAAGAAAGTGCAAATGCAGGCTTACTGCTGAACATAAAGAAAACAAAACTAATGACCACTGAGCATTTACATAAATTCATCCTAGATAATGAAAAAATCAAAATAGTTAAAAGATTTCCCATACCATGGTTCACACATTCATCAAGTGGTGACTACAATCAAAATAGACTGCTACTAGTGGAGACTACAGTCAAGATAGACTTCTACTGGTGGAAACTACAGTCAAGAAATCAGAAAAAGACTAGGAATGGGTAGGGCAGCTATGAAAGAACTAGACAAAATCCTAAAATGTACTCCCCATCACCATGTACAAATGTGAAAGCTGGACAGGAAGAAAATCAACTCATTTGAGATGTGGTGCTGGAGAAATGTGCTGAGGATACCATGGACAACCAAGAAGACAAACAAATGGATTCTAGAACAGATCAAGGCCAAACTCTCTCTGGGAGCCTGAATTACTCAATTGAGGTTGTCGTACTTTAGTCACATCACCAGAAGGCATGAACCATTAGAAAAGACAATAATGCTAGGAAAGGTAGAGGGTAGTAGAAAGAGAGGGAGACCAAATGGCAGATGGTTGGATTCAATCAGAGAGGCCACGGGCCTGCATCTGCAAGACCTGAGTAGAGGGATGAGTCTTGGAGTGGTCTCATCCACAGGATCAGCATGAATCGACTCAAAAGGCGGTTAACAACAACAACGTAAGATACCTTGGTCCATAAACAATAAGTTGGGGAAATGTTCAATTTTTTAAAAGGTATTCTTTATTCCTGACCACTTTTATTTAGCAAAATCCTAACATATTTTGGTCAGAGAAACCTCTGCTGAGTACAGTATTCTGTGTTGGAAACATGAAGATTAACCTTGGCTGATAGATGTTTTGTTCCACAGCATGTTCTGGAAAAAGAATGAAGAACTTTAAGGACTACAATTGAAATCAAAGCAGTTAGACTACATGAGTGGTTATATAACCAAGAATGAGAAAGGGATTTTAAAAAACAGGAATGGAAGAAGAATGATTCAAAATATTTAATAAAACTGTATTTCATTAAAAGTTGAGTTTAAAGAAGAAGTCATTTTTAGTCTGTAGTTCTGTAAACCTTTCATGTGAATTAATTCTGAGTAGCCATGCAGAGGATTGTCCTGAAGATATAGGCGGGTTACAGACGGGCAAAAAGGGATGTACTCATGACGTCATGAAGGTAGAGCCTTCAGACGGGCTTTACCTGAATGCCGTCATGAACACGCCCCCCGCACGCCCCAAGCGGGAAGAAGCGGCATTAAAAAGGTGCTGCTTTTTTCCGCTTCTTTTTGATTTGATACGTACCTGCGCAGCTCCGTCTGTAAGCTGCTGCACCGATAAGTCAGAATTGCTACGCCGCAAATATAAGTTGCCGGTTTAAAAGCTCCGTGTCAGCTGCGTCGCATAATGGGTCGGGGTCCGGGACATGCGTGGCTTGCAGTCAAGCTTTAATTGCAACGTCCGCTGCCATGCAGCTGTGGAAGCTGTGGCACAGCTGCGGCGCATTTTAAGCCTCGTAACCCTAACCCTAGAGCCAGTTGTGCACATGTGTTACTAGAACCACGGGAAGTTGTAACTTTTGCCGGCGGATGTTTTGGTTGTAGAAAGTGAAAAGGGAAAGTTTGGGATTTAAAGTGACCCCCTACACACATTCCTGCGCTATTTTCACCTGGGAAGGGGCACAGTTCGGCTGCTCCTGGCACAGCTGTGTGGCGGCTCCCCTTTGCCACCAGGCAGGATGGCTCAGCCATCCACCAGCACCCCGAAAAAAGGCAGGGGGACGTCTTGGTCTCATACTGAGACGGCTGACATTATAGCTATATGGTCCCAGAAACTGGAGTAACTGCAGAAACTGGAGCAGTCCTACCTGAATGCTGACACATATCGAGAAGTGGAAGAAGCCATGAGAGCTGCTGCACCGGTACACCGGAACTGCTACGCCGCTACTTTAAGTTGCCCATTTAAAAGCTCTGTGTCTGCTGCGTCGCATAGTGAGTTGGGGTCTTGGAACATGCGCAGTTTGCAGTCAGGCTTTAATTGCAACGTCCGCTGCCATGCAGCTGTGGAAGCTGAGGCACAGCTGCGGCGCATTTTAAGCCTCATAACCCTAACCCTAACCCTAGAGCAACATGTACGCATGCGCTGCTTGGAAAGTTTGGACTTTAAAGTGCACCCCTACACACATTCCTCTGCCATTTTCACCTAACAATAAAAAACGCTAAAACTGTAAATACAGTATTGACATATGTACAAAGGAGGTGATGGGGGATGGCAGGGGGACAGCGGTGGCAGCGGAGACAGCTGTGGCTGCGCATTGCAGATTCAGCAGGAGCACGAGGACCAAAGGAGAGGAGGCATCTATGATGCTGGTGACACTGGCAACGTGCAAGCGGACAAGGATGCCAACACCAGCTGATCACCAGCTGGCAGGAGACCACCATTGTTTTTGGGCAGAGCGGGGGGGGAAAGTTTTAAAGGGGCTTGGGCACTTTAAATGTGCCCATAGGCTTTCTGCCGCCGCTGCTTAGCGCTGCGCAGCTGCGCATTCGCCAGCCGGCAAAGGAAAAAAAAGAGACCCCGGAGCTTGAATGTGCCCAAGACCTTTTGATGCCCTCTAAACTTGCCCCCAAAGGCAAAGGGCAACTAGAGGGGGCCTGGGATCAAGGGGCAGGGAGCACTGACAAGGCACTAGGTCCCATGATGTCCCATAAAGACATCATTTCGCCTCCCAGGGCATGTGTTCCCTCCCAGCCCTATCTACTCTATTCTACCCTTCCTGTTCTCTCCTCCCACCATGCCTGGCTCACTGGTCCCCAAAGCAGCAATCTCCAAACTCTGTCCTTCCAGGCGTTTGGACTTCATCTCCCAGAATCCCCAGCCACCTTGCCCTGTGGTCTAGGATTCTGGGAGATGAAGTCCAAACGCCTGGAAGGACAGAGTTTGGACATTGCTACCTCACACCACTCCTGCCTAGCTTTAAAGTCACAGGGAAAAAGTTTAAAGGGGCTTGGGTGCTTTAAATGCGCAGACAGGCTTTCTGCCACCGCTGCTTAGCGCTGCAGCTGCGAAGCTGCGCACCTCTCATGCGGCAAAAGAGAAAAAAAGCCGCGGTTTGGGCCGCCCGTGCGGAAGCTGCCTCTCTTTTTGCAGCGTCCTCCGAGGCGGCAGTATGGAAGCTCCGGGTCCGAAACGGACCCAGGTGAGGCGTCTTCACTGCCCCCCGTGTGGAAGCTCCAACACCTGAAGCACGCCCCCGGGGCGGGCCGTCTGGAGGCTCCGCATTCAGCAGAATACACCTCCAAGACGTCCTCCCCTGCCCGTCTGTAACCCGCCATAGATTTACGTTTGGTTTAAATTCTTCTAAAACATGCCTGTGAAAATTGACGAGCTACTCTTCTAAGACTGTTATACTCCAGCTCCCATTAGGTCCAGTCAGGATGGCCAGTGGCCAGAGATTATACGATAGCTTGAGATTCCATCCCCTGGGTTTTATGTTTTGCAAAAAAAAAACCTGCTCAGAGTTCTCCTTCCTCCCAAAGTGACTATGGCCTTTTACAGACTGCCAAAATAAAGCTGCTTTGGGTCTCTTTGGAGGTATGCTATTTAAATGATGCATGCATCCTAAGAATCTGGAAGCTGCACCAAAGCTGCCCTCCAGTGCTTAGGAATGGAGTGTGGCTTTGGCGCAACCTCTGGACTCTTAGGACCCATGCATCATTTAAATAGCATACCTCCAAAGAGACATGAAGCAGCTTTATTTTGGCAGTCTGTAACAGGCCTATAACAGCATTTCCCTTCTCATTTATGGATCTCATTTCGTATAAAAATCATCTTTGTTTATCCAGTGAAATTTTTTTTCTGTACCAGCACTCAGGATCCAGAGAAGATGTATAAGATACCAGTATTTTTGCTAATGGCTTGAACTGCTTTGTTTCACAGACAGTTCTGTAATAAAGCTGCCAACTCTCCTCCTCCTCCTCCTCCTCTTCCAGTCCATGATTCACTATTTAACACAGAAAAATTGTGGATCAGGAAGGAAGGAAAGAAGAATTGAAATATGAACTAACTGGCTGGAATCCTGTTGTAAGTCATCATCAACTGACTTACAATTGTGTAATGTTGAATTGCAATATTGCACAGTGGTCATATTCTCAGGAGGGGAGGGAGGACATAACTATATCATCAGATCCATTGCACAAGCAGAATTAAAAGCATGTCCTGATGCACATTGTGTCCTGTTGTACAAACAAGTCCCACTTGTACAATAGGAGCTCCTTTTTGCAAGAGGACAACTTGCATGGTGTCCCATTGTGCATTGTTGCAATTCACTAGCATGGTTGAATATAGTGTCAGCTCAGCAGCATCGATCTGCCATTATAAGATTACACATCATAAGATCTTTGCTGATATGTCTGTTGGATCCTGAAGTTACTTAAGGTTCAAGGTTCTGATTCCAAGTTCCCAGAATTAGAAATCTAACTCTGCTCAATAGCATAGATAAATAACCATCCTGTCTGGCATAAATTTGAGTTCCACACAGCAGTGTCTACTGTAAATGTCACCTAGACATGAGTAAAGGGAGGTGTGGGTGGGAGCCCAACTACCACAAATGTCTCCCTGGCCTCCTGTGGCCATTGATCTCACAGGGCTGCATTTGCCTTACCTGCCTGCTTATTTATTTCCCTGTCTGAAGATACTGAGCCTATTTGATATGGCATCACAAGTACGGTAATTCACATGCTTTTAACTCTGGCTGTTCACTCCATTATATTTGGAGCACTGTTAACTCAGAATCTCTGCCAATTGGCAAAGATGGAGGGCCTTTAGTTGTACTCCAGCACCACCCACTCCAGATGGCCTGCCAGTGATGGGAGTTGGCTGCAAGCACCAACTGGAGAGGCACAGATACCTCACCGTTATCCTTACCATTGTATATCTTGGCTAGGGTTGCTGATAATTTCAGTTCAGTAACATCTGGATTCCTACTCTTGCTCTATAGGAACAGAAACACTCCCTCTAAGTAATCTTTCATCAGTCACAGGGAAAATTCCACTGTCTTTCTTTCATCCCAATTATATGTGAATACCTTGCAGAGTTGAACAAAAAGAGAACAACATCTGAACCCTTCTGACTGCTCAGGGCTTGGGGCTGCTTCATTTTTGAAAATCCTTCCAGCTAGTTCCGTCTGTCCTCATTATGCTCTTCGGGATCATTTGGGTGGCATTCCCGCTGAATCAGGTCAGTGTAGCTCTGTTCTGAAAATCTGTGGCTGGCAGAGGCTGGGGTTGTTCATAGGAAAAGTGACACCAATAAAGGAGAGTTGTGATGGATGAATATGATAGATTTTCACATGAGTTTCAGGCTCAGGGAGACTACTTTAACTTTCTTTAAAAGGCATCTTGAATAGATGCCGCTTTCTTGGCAGGACTTCCTATCTTAATGCGAGCCCACTCACTCCCTTGAAGGAGTCTTGGGCCCTTTTGCAAGGCTTTTAAGGATGAGCTTCAACTCTTTTGCATATTGAAAGTCAATTTAGGTTAATTTGAGAACGGAAGTTCTGCACTTCGTTATCACAATGACATTTCAGGAGCTTCTTGGGCAGTTACAATGGATTAGCCAAAATACCAGCTCAGCAGAGATCCATTCTGTTGCATGAGGATACACTTCAGAGCATGGCATTTGGGTCATGCAGCTGGATGTACTTCATAAAAGTCACCTACCATATGTGCTGGCTCAGCGGCTAGAGTGCAGAAGCTGTGAGCTTAAAAGGGGAAACCTGTGCCTTCTGTCCAAAAGATAATTCTAACAGTAATTTGCCTGGCTAATAAACAGTATTAGTGCGTGATGATGAAATAGCCAAAATAAAGCTGAATGTGCTAGTTGTCATCAACTACTATCAGTTAATTATTACAGACCCACTGAAATCCCCTCTTACACATTTAATGCACACCCATCATTTTACTACTATTTCTAGTGAACCACCTTCATTTGCTCCTTTCCTCATGGTTCTTTCACTCTGCTCTATAGTCGAACCAGCTTGCAAGCCTGAAACAAAATTTCAGGGGTTTCTTCTGATGTTAAGCATTCTAAATGGAACAAGAAGTCCAAATCCCTTTACATGTTTGGGGCTAACTCCCTTCTGTCTGCCCCAGTTAGCATAGCTAATAGTCAACAGTGGTAGAGGTTGTCATTCATAACAGCTGGAGGATGTCAGATTAAGATAGGCAAACATAAAATGTGTATTGGTTTTGAGTAATTTAATACTGGATTTCTTCTGCACCTATAGACTACCAAGTCATTCCAGACTTCTGGGTTCCAAAAGGTACCCTTCTATATTTCATTGTTATAATCCAGAGACCACCCTGTTTCATGCCTTATAACTACTTTAGTTCTGAAATGTGTTCATTTCTCAGATTATGAATATTTATGGCTGCCAGCCAAGCACTGTGCACATTTGCTTTCTGTCTAATTAAGAAACAGTATTTTTCTCACCAGATAGGGAATATCTTAATAGCTAGATCCTATGCATGTTTAATCAGATTTAAGTTCCATTTCGTTCAGTGGTGCACAGTTAGTGTGCACAAGACTGTCAGCTTAACCTTAATACATGAACAGATATGTATAGGGAAAGCCAAAAGGAAAGACTTGTCTATGCAGATATAATTCTTCAGTGGATCCAATTCATACAAAGATTCTACTTGGCTTTATACCATGTTTTAATTGTTGTTGTTGTATGCCTTCAGGCAGTTTCCAAATGGCAACCTTAAGGCAAACCTGTCACTGGGTTTTCTTGGCAAGATTTCTTCAGAGAGGATTTGCCTTTGCCTTTCTCTGTGGCTTAGAAAATGTGATTTGCCCATGATCACCCATAGGTTTCCATGGTTAAGTGGGGATTTGAACCCTTGCCTCCCGAGTCATAGTCCAGCACTCAAACAGCTGTACCACACTGGCTCTGAAAGCACGCTGGCTTCTTACTGTTACAATTTTTATAAAATGACTTCTTGTACTACTCACATTGCTCTTGACTTTTCTTGCTAACATTATGCTGGCTTTCACACAGTGACTTTAGAATCCATTCCTGTCTATCAAAGGTATGCATTACAAAATGGAAAGCTTTATTTAAATAAATGGCTTACATTGCTTTGATTGAGCATGAGCAATGAAGAGCATTACGCTACAACTCTGGAGACTAGGGTTCAAATCTCCACTCAGCCATGAAAACCTATGGGTGACCATGGGCAAGTCACACTCTCTCAGCCTCAGAGGAATGCAAGGACAACCCTTCTCTGAATAATTTCTGCCAAGAAAACCTTATGATAGGTTCGCCTTAGGGACACCAAAAGCCAGAAATTACTTAAAGGCACACAGCAACAAAAAAGTAGTAAAGTGTGAAGGAAATATGCCTCTCGCTTTATTCTTTTCCTCTCTTTGTGGGGTTCCATCTCTCTAAAATGATAGATGTTAGGATACAGAAGTGACAGAAGGATGAGCAAGATTAAGGAAGAGATTAAGCATTGCCCTCCCTTGTGACTTATATCTTCTAAATTTAACCTGAATCTGGCCCACCTGTCTTACCTTATGGGCTTCTCCTTCCCTATCGTACTGTGTGGTGACCCCCTCTCCATTTAATAATAATAATAATAATTTGTTTTATTTATATACCGCTATTCCAAAGATCATAGCGGTGAACAGCAAGTAAGCTAATTAGCAAGTAAGCTAATTTGCCCCCAACAGTCTGGGTACTCATTTTAGCGACCTCGGAAGGATGCAAGCCTGAGTCGAGCTTGGGCCCTTTTGCTGGTCTTGAACTCGCAACCTTGTGGTTTCGAGTGAATGGCTGCAGTACAGGCATTTAACCACTGCGCCACCAGGGCTCCTTTGTACTAGTTTTTGTACTAGTTTTCCTCCCCGATCAAAAGGATGATCTTGAAATGCCTCTCCTAGAGCTTTTTTTGAAAGCTAAGAGCTTTAAACTAAAATATGCTGGTATTGTTGATCCTACCATTTGCATTTAGTCTCATCCACTGTTGGAATGAGGCCACAGAGAACTTCTCTCAGATTGAATTTCATCCCTGAGTAAGAGAGCTCCCTGTCTTTGAGTTACAGGAAGCAGCATTAGGAATTTTCTTCTTCTTCAAACATTCATGCATCCTGCATTGTTCCGTCATAAGGCAGCCGCTTGTGTATGTTTTGTAAAATGACTTTGAACACTACAGTTGAAGTGGGTTATTGTTAAAACAGTACCCAAGTATTGGTTTGAGCAATGGCAGCAGGGAGCAAGGAACAACCGTTGTCTCTGGACATCTGTTTCGCTATCACCTTTTCAGTCAGAAAATGACTGAACGTAGTACACAGAATTAACAGGAAGTCTATTTCCGGTTTTTACTTTTGGTGGATTTTTTGGCCAGTTTTTGGTTGTGGAGTTGTGAGGAGCATTTTCAGTGAAACCACCAAATCTGGCAATGGTGAGATTTGGTGGCAACTGAATCTGGCACCTGAAAAGAGTTGTATCTTGACTTTTCTTTCCCTACTTTTGGGTTGCATTCACTAGCCTTAATCCATTATCACACATTGCAAACTGATGTTAGATATGGAACACACCAGGGAATGACAGAAGAAAATCTGCAGGCACTTAATGTACTTTATAGGCTACAGGAAAGTCTTTGTCTCTATAGATCAAGAAAAGCTGTGAAATGCTCTTAAAGAAATGGGAGTACCAGTGCATTTGATTGTCCTAATGCATAACTTATACTCAGGTCAAGAGGCTGCCATCAGAACTGGGTACAAAGAAACAGAATGGTTCCCTTTTGGCAAAGGGGTCAGGCAAGGTTGCATACTATCACCCTATTTATTCAACCTGTATGCAGAAAACATTATACACAGAGTAGCCTAGGACTCAGAGGGAGATTTTAAAGAAACAGACAAAGACTTGGGGCAGTTATTGAAGAAGGTCAAGGAGAAAAGTGCCAAAATTAGATTAATGCTCAACAGTTAAAAAAAAAAAAAAAAACCACAGTGACAGCCACAGAAGATCTCTAAAAATGAGGTTATATTAACACATTTGTTGTAGGTTCCACGTGTAATGTTCAAATCTTAAAATGGCTTGCAAGTAACCTGCAAAGGGCACTTACTTGATTTTTCAGGTGAGCTCTTTACTTGCAAAGCTTATCTCAGTGGCTGATAACACTGTTCAGAAAAATCTGCTTGAATAAATACACATGTTCAAGCACTTGAGATTAAAGTGAGTCAAACAGAAGAAACTATTAAGATGGTTGGATTCAAAGATCAACCTGATAGGATTACAAGGTTGCAACCAAGAAATTGATGTTGTGACATTACCTTCTCTTTTGTGCCCTCTGCTGAAACTCACAGTCCCTATTTTTCCTCTCCCTCTCATCCTTGCATCTAATTCCTGCTTAAAATAAAATTTTAAAATTAAAAAATAACTATGTTCATGTAAATACATGTAGGCTGTACATATGATATTATAATTTAAAGGTATAATTTTAATTTTGGTTGTTGTTTATGTCACAATTGCCATCACACTCGGTGATATGCAAAAATTATGATTTATGAGCAACAAAAAATAGTAAGGATTCTTTATGGTATAAAAACACCTTACTAAGGATTCAGTATGATAAGATATGGTATGGGAGGTCAATGAGGGTGGGTGGCACCATGAGTTACTGTACAAGGTGACACCAGTCTTAGTGACACCACTGGATAGATCCCTGTGGGAAGAAATAGAGGGGAGAAACTGAAGCTGCCTCACCTCTCACTTCACTGGAGAACTTCTTGAAGCAATGGATGCAACTTGCCAAGCCATCTACTACTCAAGAAAATGGCAGGCATAAAAAAAGAATATTGAGGAAGGAGTAGTGTTATTGCTTTATTTTGATGCACTTGCTGATCAAGGCGTTTCAAAGCAGAGTCTAGCATGTTACTTTTAGTTAATGGTAATTAGTTATTGTTACAGTTTGAGGTCTCCAAACTAGTTAGTTGTGCTAATGTTAAATATTTTTTAAAAGAAAAAAATTAGCACTTTTTTGAAAAGTAGCCAAAACAGTTGCTTTTTGGCTCCCTCTCATCAGAATATCATAACTTGCTAGCCTGTAAAACAACAAAGTCTGAAGTAATGAGGTCACAGAGTTTTGCAACTGTAAAAGTTACTAAAATAATTACAAGGACACAGAAAACAGAGTGATGGTATCCTTTGTTCCATTACAATCATAATGTGATTTAGTTATGCTTTACTTACTGCAAAAACGAATTAATTACGAATGGCATTTCATATTTATTCTGTATGATATATTTACTACTATATTGTCCTTCCCCTCTTCTTCTCCCTCTCTTCATGCCCCAGGAATGCTGGTCATGGCATCTTCCTGTATTACTAATGCAAATGCTTGGTCCTTCTGGTCAGACTGATGCTTAATCAGTCTTTGGTAGTAATTGGTGATGGGAGCTCCATTGCGATGGATGCATTAATTTTCCAGGGCTGTGAGAATCTTTCTCTTTTTGCAGTATTCTTGCCAGCTGGGCCATCAAGTAGTTTCCTTAATGGATGTTGCACATCTAACCCTTAACAGCTGGAAGAAAAATGACTTTGTTAATGGGCAATGCAAGATTAGGCGTTGCATTTGAAGCAGATCGGAAGAATTAAGTGGCGGATGAGGCACCGGCCCTTTGTACAATACCAAGCCTACTACTTGCCTGTGGATTTTTAAAGATGGATTAAGGTAGATGTTAAACTGTGTTCAGTTAATGAGGGAGGTTTTTTTAAAAATAAAAATGGATAGTTTATAGTCAGGAATTACCTTTCCCCTGAAAGGTGGTTTGTGTATATTATTTCTGTAGGAGCATATTCTTTACATTTAATAAAAAGAATTCTGTTATAGTCTTGTTTGCTTGTAGCTAAACTAGGTTCGTTTCCCTTAAAACTATGGAGTTGGAAAACAGATGGTGCCAGAGAGATGCTCCCCCTTGCCTAGACACTGGTAATGGAAGCCTCTCAGCTATGGAATAATAGAAATATGGAACAAAGATCTTCTCTTGTCATCTCTCCAGGAAATCCATATCCCCAAATGAAAGCTAGATGTGGCTTCACCAAGGCTTCATCAAGAGGTTAGAAAGTTACTTAGCAATAGCAGCTTTATTTGTATGCTGCTTCATACCACCTAAGCAGTCTCTATGTGGCTTCTAGGAGTAATTAATTCATGTTTCTAATAAAAGTACTTGAAGAACAGTTCACTTTGCTTACTTGTTTGTTGTTTTTGTTCTTATTTGCCTTCAAGTTATTTCCAACTTATCATGACCCTAAAGACAAATCTATCATGGAGTTTCTTGGCAAGATTTGTTCAGAGGGTATTTGCCTTTGCCATCCTTTGATGCTGAGACAGTGTGACTTGCTCACGGTCACCCAGTGGGTTTCCATGGCTGAGCAGGGATTTGAACCCTGGTCTCCATAGTCATAGTCAGGCACTCACACCCTTAAGCCATACTGGGTTTTTCTTGTTTTGTATTATTTATCATAACTTTTCTGGTGAACTTTAGTTTACAAGTTTTTTTTTTGGGGGGGGGAACCTAGGAATAATAATAGAGTCACATACCAATCTCACTCAAAATGCCTTTTAAATTGCAGACATGCCATCAGCAATAACTGGAAACTTATTATTTGTACCAATAAAGTTCCCAGCTACTGTGTTACTTTTGGACTATAATTGGTTTTGCCCTCATTACAAAAAAGTAACCCATTCTTCATTGTTACTTTTAGCTCATTTTTCAGCTCTGGCTTGAATACAAAGCATTCTTTCTTGCTAAGAATGGGGATATAGAAATAATGCAATTTGACACCACTTTTAAGTGCTGCAACTCCATCCTATAGAATCCTGGAATTTGTAGTTTTAGATTTTTTTAGCTTTCTCTGCCAAAGAGTTCTGGTGCCTCACAAAACTACAAATCCCAGGATACTGTAGGATGGAACTATGGCAGTTAAAGTGGTCTCAAAGTGCATTATTTCTGCAGTGTTGATGCACCCTAGCAAAGAGTAAACTATAGAAGTCTGAGATACCAAACTATTACTTCCTAGGAATATTTGGGTTAGATCCAAATCTACTCTTGATGGAAGAAAACTTGCTGCGTGAACAAATAAGTAACTCTGTGATGCAGTACAGCAGTTCAAGGAGTAATTGGACACTTCCTTAAAAGATTCAATTATTAGGAGAATAGCCATAATTGTCTGTCATTAAATTCATTCCGTTTGAAAAGGGTTATATGCAGTAAAAATTTATGAACATGATGAGCTCAAGTATCCTATAGTTATGGAGATCAGTGAATTGAAGAGTATAGTTGGCTCTGAACATACAATGGTGAGACTTCCAGATGCTTTGTTGGGGGGGGAGTATCAACCGACAACTGCATCATAATATTAGTTTTATATACACCCTTTGGAAATGCTGTAGATTTGCACCATGTTGCAAGAGAATTGCCTTCCTTTTCTGTATGAGGCTGTAGGAGGACACTTAATAGAACAGGTTTCTCGTGCAGCTGATGGATAAGAGAGAGAACAAATTAAGGAGGCAGTTTGCTATTCTCCTGTTGAAACAAATAAAAGCAATATAAGATTTGGGTATTATGTCTCTGGAGAGAGGACAAGTCTTGATGTATTTTGAATGCCAGTAATCTTCAAATTCATTGTATGTGCTTTAGGAGTGGCAGCCCCCACCTCAATAATAAATCCTGTCATCTCTCCTAATCTGTTTTTGGTAACCAGAAAATGAAAAGGAGAAAGTATAGTGGAAAGGTAATGATATACTAACTTAAAGAGCGGAACATGTTTTTCTGAATTCTGTGGTAGATGTGTGGGAATCTTTTCACAAGAGCTTCTTATATAGAACTGCTGTGACAAGCTAGAAAAATATCCAAGTGAATTGATCTGAAATATCATCTACTCCCCTAAATTATACAACAAAGTGAAACTTCAGAAGGAAAAAGTTGAATAACCCTTTTTATATAAAACTGTTCTGTTTCCAGAAGGGGAAAAACAGTGTCTGGAACTTAATACATTTCTCCCTTGACTTTAGTGGACTGTTACAAGTTAACTTTTGTTCCTCTCTCTTTTTCAGGTGCCATGAAATGGCCATCTTCCTTTGTAAAGACTCCCTCCTTCATTAATTTTGGTAGCATCATTCATTCATTTTTCTTTCTGTTTGAGAAAACCAAATTAATCCATGTTAAAAAAGGAAGAAAATGGCCTGATATTTTTTTTGGGGGGGGGGGAGTGGGAATCCTTACAATGTCTCATAAAGCATTTTTCTCTCTCCAAAATAACAAGAAAAGCGACAAGGAAATTACTTTTTACATGAGGGGAGCAATGATGTTATCAATCATTATGCTGTTTTGCAAACAGAGATTAGCCCAGAAATTAATATGTTAACAGTAGTGTCATTACTTATAATCCATTGCTGCCAAACAGTAGCAAAGATTTCCCCTTAAATTCATTTTGTGAGCTGTGTCCCCAGAGGTTTTATTTGAACTCTTCAAAATTATTTTGGCCTATGGTCACCTTTGACTTACTTCAGTTCTTTATTCCTCTTTGTAACCCTTCAAGTTTTTCCACACAGCTCTGGCTCTGTGATGGTTGGCCACTCTTGGTCTTCCTTTTACTGTATTTGGAAGTACCTGACCTGCCAAGTTTGAAATTGAATCACAGTGCCTCTTTCTAAATGCTGTTGTGTGGGTTCCAGTAACTGTTTGTCTGTTTTGTTTTGTTTTTTAAATCCCATGCAGCGGTGTTGCTTCCCCTGGTGTCACCTAGCGTAAGGGGGCCTGCTGAAGATCATGGCCCAAAGGGGGCAGCAAGGGGTAGGAAGCAGCCACTGCAGTCTACTTGTGAGTAGGGGTGATGGCAGCTGTCTGCTCACAAGTAGGGGCCACCGCTACCCACAGGTAGACCACTGGGGCAATTCCCTACTTGTAAGTAGATTGCTACCACAGCCTCCTCCCTTGCAAGCTCTGGAGGGAAACTGGTTTGATCTGGAGGAGAGACACAGCTGCCCCTTCACAGGAAACATTTTGCCGCCGCCACCACAGCAGTTGCAGGCAAGGACCAAGCCCAGCAACAATGGCAAGCCTGGCAAGGTGGGCAGGACTGGGTGGTGGGAGCAGCCACATCTGCATCAGCCACTGCCACACTGGCCACTCTGGCTTGACAGGGAGCAAGCAAGAAAGTGGCAGCTGGGAAGAACCAGCAGCAGAGTAACTACCTCGGTGTACCCGGGCATGCTGGAGGCTGGGCTCTGCTCCTGACACTGCCAAGCCCCTTCCCCCACACACATGAGAGGTAGGCTCAATCAGGTGTCACCCCTCTTCTGGGTGTCACCCAATTCAGGCTGCACCACTGCATCCCCCCAGTGACACCTTCCATCTCATGTTTCCTTTAAATAGCCCAAAGCAAAATGCATGGCTTTCCCTCCCTCCCCGTGTAAGGCTCTTTTTGCACTGGCCATAAGCCCAGGACCAGTTCTGGAGCATTGTTCTCTGGAGCTGGCTTTGGATTGGCCCTGATGGTGACTTCAAGCAACTGGCCAAACTCAGTGCAGTGGTTCAGTGTTGTTTGCATGGACTAGCCAAGCCATACCGTATAAACACAGCTGGCCTCTCCCACTGTATTAGCTCACCTGCCCCTGGAGCCATGGCCACCACTTCTGTAGCTGCAGAAGCTCCGTCAGTAGGCACCCCAATGTGCCACCACTTTTCCTGAAGGTAGGCTTACCCATGCAACCAGTGAAAAGCGAGGGTAGAGGGACCTTGATCTGGAATTTCCAGAAGGCCCTGCAATATGATCAGAAAGTCCTTCTACCTTCTTTTCTCATTGGTCATTTAGATGAGTCCACCTTAAAGAGAACCAGTGGGGCAGGGTGGCCGGTCCATGGACCTCATGCAAGTATAGAAGTGGCGGCCATGGCTCCGGGAACTGGTGCTGTGCCTGACATGTGAACAGCAGGCCAGCCTGATTCAGGCCTGATCCAGCTATTTGCATGCCACAAAACCCCATACTAACCCCAGGGTTTCAAGATAACACTGGGGCTTCCCACACCTATGCCAATTCTGGGGCAAAGTTGGGTTAATGGGGAAAACCTACAGTATTTCACTACAAGTTGCTGTGTTTTGTGTGAGTAGGCAGCACCGGTATCGAATTGAAACGTGTTTTCACCCATGTAGACTTGGCCCCAGAGAGAAGGAGAAGGAGATTAAGAGAGAAAGGAAGACTATGTGTCTGAACGAGAGAGACTGACAGACTGAATAAGGTCACCCAGTAAAAATCTCAGTTTAGTCATTTGTTTGAACCTGGATTTCCTCAGTCTTCCTAGTCCTGCATTCTATCCACCTTACTGCACCAGCTTTTCTACTTCCATTCCACCTGCACCCCATGGAAAGACTTAATGTATATTCACATTGGGATGGAGAATACTTGAAGTTGCTCTCTGTTGAATCTAACTTCCGCTATTTTTTTTACAGCGAGGGTGAGAATTATACAATCCAACAGATGTTATTGGACTACCAGAAAACCCCATGATAGGTTTGCCTTAGGGTCGCCATAAGTCGGAAACAATTTGAAGGCACACAACAGCAGCAAACAAATCAATACTGCATCCTTCATCACTGGCTTTGTTGGCTATGGCTGCTGAAACTTGCAGTTCAAAAGCATCTGGAGGGCCATATGTTTCCTATCCCTGCTTTATAGAACTGGTTATAGAAGAAGTCATATTTCCCACTAGTAAACATTGGGGTTAAATGATGCTCTCTGTGTCTTACTGGTCATCTGGCAACTGTGTGTTGCCCTTTTCTGTGGGTATCCATCCTTCTCATGCCTGTGTGTTGTAGAGATATAATCCCAAAAGATAACAAAACAGGCAGGGAGCCAGGCTGTTTTTACATAAATATTTGATTTCTTTCAAAAGGGTCAATGTGATACCTACTATAAATGTTCCATTTATCTACACTTAATAGGTCACATTTGCTTAAATCATTCAGCCCTGAGGCTAGTGGGTATTTCTGGATTTATGGCATGTTTTTTCCTTATTTCCTTTCTTTTTCCCCCCAGTGCTTCACTTCAGAAAAAGAAAAAGAAGGGGGAGGGCTTGAAAATGCACTCTTTAGACTGGTGATAGGCAGGGGCAGGGGAAGTAAGAAATAAGCATATGCTGGCCCATGGTGTAATCTGGTGTCAACTGCATAAGGATGGGTGCTTCTTTGATGGTTAGCTTTGTTCCTTCAGAGGGTCTCAGCCTCTAAAATGTAGAAAAGGCAACAAAGAGAGCATTATTGCAAAGGAAAGGAAATGCAGCTGTAGCTTAGTAGTGGCAGAGAAAATGATTTGTTATGCAAAAGCTCCCAGTTTCAATCGATCAGATTTCCAGGTAAGGCTGGGGGGGAGGAATCCCTGTACCCTAAAGGCATCAGATCCATAAATCTATAGGAGACTTGAAGGCACATACATATACATACACTTCAGAGTCAGCTGAAGACATTTCCTGTCTGAGGTGTTGCAGCACATGACACAACCCCACTGTACCACTAACATCATGGTGTGTAGAATTCAAAGATTTAGCTGTGTTAATCTGGAAAAGCAGTATACAAAGCGATCTTGTAGCACCTTTGAGACTAACTGGATGAGAGAAGCTGGTAGCATGACCTTTTGTAGACTTGAGCCTACTTCCTCGGATGCATGGAAGTAGACTCAAGTTTACAAAAGCTTATGCTACCAGCTTCTCTTGTTCAGCTACAAGATCTCTGTACATCATGGCATCTAATATGCACAGGCAGCCTTTTGCACCTCGGGCAGAAAATTCCACATGTACATCCCTCTTCCAAGTGGAAAAATACAGTAATATTGCATTCAATAATAACATATTACCCTTTAGTGTTACTCAAGGTGATCTGCTTGAGATATCTACTTTTCCTTAATAGCACACTGTAATCCTAGGTGCCTCAGAAGTAAGACCTATGGAGTTCAATGAGAAAGGATGCAGTCCTCTGTCCTGAGGCAGCCTTTCCTCATATGTCAGCTTCTGAGGTAGTTTCCCATTTTGCCTCTCCCTCTACAGCCAAGCCAGTCATGATGAGAGGTACACATCCCAATCCCATAATGTGGATGTCTGTGCCTTCAAGTAATTTGTTGACTTATAGTGACCCCATGAATTTCATAAGGTTTTCTTAGGCAAGAAATAGTCAGAGGTGTTTTTACCAGTTCCTTCCTCTGAAATATGGCCTACAGCACCTAGTATTCATGGCAGTCTGCCATCTAAGTACTTACCAGGGCTTACCCTGCTTAGCTTCCAAGATCAGGCAGGATCTGAGGCCTTTAGGCAAGGCTACACATCCCGTAGATCCAAGTCTAATTTGTTCTCCACTTGGACCATAAATATAATCTCTAATTTGTTTATCAAGTTTAAATTTCAGTTGTCAAAGTGAATCATAGTCATTTTCCCAATTCTGCCTCTGGGGAGGGGTGTCTTATTTATGTGTAGTTGTTGCTGTTTAAAATATGGCACACTCCTGTCTGCAGCAGGTTGGAAGTGTAAAACTACTCCAGTTTGTGTGTTCTTTCTTTCTTTCTTTTTTTTCTTTCTTTCTTTGCTTTTGTTTTTGAAGGAATCGGAAGTTCCCTTTTATCGTTATTTAAATTACAGAATGGTTGCAGCAATAAATGCTGACTTCCTGTGTGTCAGCTTGTTTTCTGGTACAGTATCTGGCTATACTATAGCAGGTTGAAAGAATATATTTGAAAGGAAAGGAAGTGTTGTTTCCACATCAAGCCAACCATATCTTTGTTGTTTGTTACTTGTTTTTTCTCCCCCTCAGAGAAATGATTTGCAGTATATCTTTGCTCATATGGGAGAGCAGAGCAACCAAGAGTAGATAGGTTCTTCTTTTAAAACCTAAGAAGATAAGCTTATTGGTTAATATGTGATTTCCCACCCTTTTTCATGCACAGCGTTATTTCACAAGCAAACATATTCCCCAGAAGAATCTAAGGCCTGTTACAGACTTCCAAAATAAAGCTGCTTCGGGTCTCTTTGGAGGTATGCTGTTTAAATGATGCATGCATCCTAAGAATCCAGAAGCTGCACCAAAGCTGCACTCCAGTGCTTAGGAATGGAGTGTGTCTTTGGCGCGACCTCCAGACTCTTAGGACCCATGCATCATTTAAATAGCATACCTCCAGAGAGACCTGAAGCAGCTTTATGTTGGCAGTCTGTAACAGGCCTAAGAAAGCCTTCCTTCTATACCATCAAGGCCCTAGCTCTAATTTTAAACTCCCAGTACTCTGAAGTGCCCAATCCTCTGGAGCACTATGCATTAATGGCAGATGGGTTCTACACATCGACCTGCCACAGTGAGTCCAGGGCTGGAATAAACACTGAGCTTGCCCAGGCATTTGAGTCCTAGCAGATGTTTGGATCCCAAAATTTTTTCTTCAGTATCAACTTCATTGTTGTTGTTGCTGTTGTGTGCCTTCAATAGGGGAGAATAAGGGATTTGAACCCTATTCTGCAGAGTCGTACTTCAAATGCTTAAACTGCTACACCATGCTGGCTGTCTCAATATAAACTACTACTGCTGAATCCTGATTCTTCAATGTACAATATTTATTTATTTATAGGATTTCTATCCTGCCTTTCTCCCACAGTGGGAGTCAATAATCTGGAAATATGACTGTAATCTTTTCCCAGTAGATAGGAGCCCCACATCCTGTAGTTTGGGTTATGCTCCTCCCACTCACTCCAATAGGCAGGAAGTAAAGAGAGAGACCTTCTGGTGACCCCACGTGGGTGGATCTAACCCTAGAAGGCCAGTCTTGTCCTGCCTATCACTCCAGTAGGATGTGTTTGCTGTTGCTCTGCAACTTCTTCACTACAATTACCTGTTGACTAGTCTAAATAGTTGCATTTTAAGTCAAAAAGCCTGCTGATGGGCTTGTCATTCAACTGGTCCCTGGCTTGGTAGACCTATTGTGACAAGGTCTATCATGCATATGATGAATTGGGCTCAAGCCCATGAAGGTTCATGCTGCCAATCTCTTTCTTTTAGTTGGTCTCAGGGTGCTACAAGATTCCTTTGCATACTGTTGGGCATGCTTTGATTGTGATTTCCTGCATGGCAAGGGGTTGGACTTGATGGCCCTTGTGGTCTCATCCAACTCCATGATTCTATGATTCTATTGTTATAAGGTTAGCCGCTGTGTGGGTGAGTGTCTTATCCCTGGCTGGGTTTTTCATGGCAATGTCTGGTCCAAATACCATTGTCCACTGTCTTCTGAGGCTGGAAAAATGGACTTCCTAGTGCCTATGCCTTGTTTTCTGCTAGCACAAGTGCTTAGATTTAATATACCATACAGCTCCATATAAGGACTTACACTAGCCATCTATATGCCCACAGCTTGTGTGTGTGTGTCAGGAAGAAAAATTTCTAGAACATGGCCACTTTGCCCAAAACCCCCCACAAAAAACCATGGATGCCGGCCATGAAAGCCTTCGACTTCCTAATCCAATACAGTCAGCCCTTCTTATACACTGATTTTTATACACGGATTCAAGCATACATGGTTTGAAAATGTTCAGAAAAAAGTATAAATTTCAAATATCTAACCTTGATTTTCCATTTTTTATAAGGGACACCATTTTGCTATGTCATATTTAATGGGACTTGAGCATACACGGATTTTGTTATACACGGGGGATCTTGGAACCAAACCCCAGCCTATAACAAGGGTCCACTGTACTTTCCATGCTGACTATATCAGTATTGAAACAAAAGAAGAATTCTGGTGAGCAAGAGACCCATTACTTTCATAGCACTGAAGTATGTTTTGAAGAGAATCATAATCTCTTCAGTTCTGCTGTCAGTTGGACAGCAAATGAAGTGCTAAATTTCAGTAGTGCCATAAAGACAATCAGAAGCTTAACAAATTTTAAAGTGCAATTAATTAATATTAGCAGCTGCAGACTTATATTGTAATACAGGATGCCTTGGGATGCAATTATTCACAAGTCTAAAATTCTGAAATAAAAATAACATGGCCTTTGTTCAGTGTTGTCATTGTGAGGGGAAAATAAAAAATAAGTAAATATTGAAATATGTAAAAAGCTCAAAGTCAGTTTAGGAAAAATGTTTGTGGATGTGGAAATGGTAATTTAGCTACACCAAAACAGCCTTTTTGGGGATGTATAGATTCAGTTTATGCTACCTTTATTTATTTTATGTATTCATTTGAATATTTATAACCCACACTTTATCCAAAGATCTCAGAGTAGCTTACAGTAAAATCAGCTTAAAGCAATAAATAATTATAAAAGTTTTAAAAAATAAATATATTAAATAGTGTTTTAAAAAGATAATTTAAACAATCTTGAGTAATATGACTATAAAACATGTGCAGCCTGTGTAAATTTAGTTTGGCCCGAAGGCTTTAATAAAAAGCCGAAATGATTCCAACATTGGCACCAATCAGTCCTTTGAAGGGAAAGAATTCCATGCCTGGGTGCCACTGCAGAAAAGACCCTCTCCCATGTTCTCCCACTACTGATGGGACATGTAGGAAAGCTCCTCCAGTACATCTCAACTCTTGAAAAGGTATAGAGAGAGTGAGGCATGCCTTATGCTCTCAACCTGTTTAGGGCTTTAAATTTTATTGCCAGCACCTTGAATTCAGAGCTGAAATGCATTGGAAACCGGTGAAAATCATTCAGAACTGGTGTTGTATGACATTTGCTCTAGCTGTGGTTTCTAAGTCTTCTTCAAGGGCAGCCTCACATAGAGTACATTGCATTAGTCCAATATGGAAATTACCAATACATGGACTTCTGTGGCTACATTATCTCTGTCCAGAAAAGAACCAACCTTGCAGATAGAAGTGGATCCACTGTAAACATTGGAGTTTATCGCACAGGCTCCTGGCACGGTCAGAAAATGGTCCAAAAGGGGTTGGGAAGGAAAGGGGACGAGTGGGGGATGCATTTTACTGCACATAACTCCTTGGACCCACCAAATCAATCCACATCTGCTAGATCTTAAGATAGGCAAGGGTCAAGGCTACATGTGTGGAATGGACTGATTCAAGTGTCTTGTCCACATTTTTGCAATGAGTTCTTGGGCTACCTTTGTATCAAGTTTAGAAACTCCAGTTCAAAACTGGCACATCTAGGAGTGAGCATATCACATCAGTATTAAAATCACTGCAATGGCTAAAGGAGCCCTGGTGACGCAGTGATTAAATGCTTGTATTGCAGCCACCCACTCACAAAACACAAGGTTGTGAGTTCAATACCAGTCAAGGGTCCAGTCAGCCTGACAACTGTCACCCAAAGGACATTTTCACTGGCCACCCCTATATTGTGGAATGATCTGCCCTAGATATTGCAACAACTGTGACATCAAGTTCTGAATGAATACAAGTACAGTGCACCCTTTTTTGATGCAGGGGATCCATTCTGGACCCCCCGCATAAAAAAATATGCTCAAGCCCCATTGAAAGTAATGGGACTCGTGCATGGCGCGGTGGCGCATGCGCGCCATGGGCGCGCACCCCATTAATCTTAATGGGGCGCGCCACCCCTTGTGCCCCACACGCTCCCTCACAGCTTTCACCATGTGTTGAAAGCCGCGTATAGGGTGCCCGCGCATAACGCGGGCGCACTGTAGTATTAAATTTATCACAGCAGATAACTAAGGGGCAAAACAGACTGCCTCTTTGGAGTGGTGTCCCGCTGCCCCTTTCCTCTCTAGATCAGCACCCTGGCAACCACACGCTGTGGCCCCAATCCAGCACTTTGCAGGTGCTAAAATGAACAGCAAAATGCCACTCCCTTTAGCGCTGGCAAAAAGGCATCCTTGCCACCGCTGCCACAGCTGTTCAGTGCTCCTTTGGTTCAGTGTGTCTGAACGCTGTGCCAAAAGAGCGCCGTAATGCCACTGTCCATGTGGTTGGACATGCAGTGTATTCAAACCAAACTTTTAAAAAGCAGAACTCAAAATACAAAATATGGGGGAGGGGGATTATCACACCTCTTACTAAATTGTTCCATTTATTTCAATGGGTGTACTCTTTAATATTCATTGCATTGTCTGTACTGGCTTAGGTTGGTGAGAGTTGCAGTCCAAAAACATCCGCAGAGTCAAACATCCCTATTTCTACAGTAGGTCAGCAGTGATATGTGAGTTCTGACTATAGCTATCAGAAGATCTGTGTCTGTTGTCAGCATTACTGCTGGAACATCCAGAAACCATGATAACAGGGCCTTCAGAAGTATACTGTAGAAATAATGTGTTAGTACATTGCTTTCTATTCAAGTAACAAGGAGTAAATCCTTGACTATTTCACCCTTGTATGTGGTGATGAATAATTATAGTAGTTTTCTCTCTGCAGCAGGATAAAAATGAATATTCTTCTGCAGTATTCTGCACTGTCCTCAAGTGTTGTGGAAGAATTATGCTGTGGAGAAAAAGACTGCACAAAACCTTGTGTGTGTGTATGTAGAACACAGGTTCCCTTTGCAGGAAACTGAATATTTGTCCAAAAAAATCATGCATTTTTTCTCCCTGGAATAATTCCTCTGCAATGCTTCATGGAGTTGGATACCAGAAGAAAATTGCGCAAAGTTGCACTGGTTTGTTATTTTTTCCCTGTAGGTTGTCTTGGCTGTTAGAAAACCCATTTTTCAATGTGGGACAAATAATTCTGAATATTTCTTTTATCTATATACAAAACTAATGGTCATGTCTCAAGCTGGAATCATGCAAAGCACTAAAACAAAACAAGAGTCTGGAAAGCCATGCTTGCCTATTGTGGCTAGTTTAGGTAAGCAAGGCCAGTCTAGCACCAGAGAATGCTTCACTGACCCAGGGAAACACCTGAGGTTGATGCCCTGCTCATTATAGAAAGCAAATCTATTTATTTCTCTGAGTTTCTTGTTCTAGACTTCAGTAGTTCATGAAAACCTTGCAACTTCAGATATAAGAAAACAGAAATCTGATTTTTGTAAGACTGTTGGGCTGAAGTGAATCAGATTATGTTTTTGTAACCTTTGCTTGTATTTTCAAACCCATACAAAAAACTACAGTTTTAGTTTTGTCATAATTGATATAGAGATACACTTGGGAGAAGCATGTTCATTACTTTGTTTTTGTTTTGTTGTTTTAGTCATCATCTTCAAAAACCAGTAACTAAGTAACAGAGAGAAGTGTTAATGTATCCCTGGCATACAAAAGGCACTTTACACACCTGACAGAAGATAGAGGGAGAAGGAGGAAATTGTGGATTAGAATTTCAGTCACATTATTGCCAGCGATATTAAAAGGGGGCAAGGAGCTAACTGACAGCTTTCCTAATGCTTTTAGAGAGCCACTTTTAAGCTCATACTTTCTCTTGGGGTTGTGTTGAGATGTGAAATCTTTATTAATTGCAAGTTATTGTTTATAAAAGTTGTCTGTTAGTAATCAGAATTTGCAGTACAAAGTGAAAGAAACTTTGATTGGAGTGAGTAGATATAACAATAGTACAGGTTGAGTCTCCCTTATCTGAAATGCTTGGGACCAGAAGTGTTTTGGATTTCCAGGTTTTTTTGGATTTTTCAATATTTGCATATACATAATGAGATATCTTGTAGATGGGACCCAAGTCTAAACACAAAATTCTTTTAAGTTTTATAGGCCTGTTACAGACTGCCAAAATAAAGCTGCTTTGGATCTCTTTGGAGATATGCTGTTTAAATGATGCATGCGTCCTAAGATTCCAGAGGTCGCGCCAAAGCCACACTCCATTCCTAAGCACTGGAGTGCAGCTTTGGTGCAGCTTCTGGATTCTTAGGATGCATGCATCATTTAAACAGCATACCTCCAAAGACACCCGAAGCAGCTTTATTTTGGCAGTCTGTAACAGGCCTATGACACCTTGTACAAATAGCCTGAATGTAATTTCATTCAATATTTTTAATAATTTTGTGCATGCAACAAAGTTTGTGTACACTGAACAATCAGAAAGCAAAGGTGTCACTGTCTCAGCCACACATGAAAAAAAGTTTGAGGTTTTGGAGCATTTCAGAATTTGCAATTCTGGATAAGGGAGACTCAGCCGACATACAGAAGGCCTAGAAGCTAGAAGTCCTAGAATAACTATGATGCTTTCATATGTCAGATATTCCATGCCAGCCTAAATCACTTTGCTCCATGAGGCAAAAGAAGAGAGGATATTCCACACACAAGGGCCAAATAAATTTCCTTCAGCATTCCTTCAACAGGACAACATCAACAGGACAATTCCCAAATCAATCAGATTTATTTTATAAGGTGAAAGGCAGGCCATCAGCCAAGGGACCAAAGTGGTACCCCCCCCCCCCAAGTTCTACATGCCAACCAGACTGGCCGTTGACTCTTACTTCCACATTGGCAGCCAAACACCATTCTCCATTGTATAGTATTTGAAAGTAACAGACAGAGAGGCAGATGAGCACACACACCTCTGTTCTCCAGCCTGTTACTGCCTCACTTGCCCCCTGTATGTTCTGCTTGAGATAGCTGCCACACTTTGCCTAATTGTAGGACTGGTCCTAGAACATGTTTGTCCCTTTTTTTCTGCCACAGAAGATCTACTTGCGTATTTATTCTGTCTATATATAAACATATAAATATGTTACAGGCATTGGTGTTTTTATGTGAGTGTTTGCAGTTTAAACCTACAAACAATAAAAGATGGATAGATATGCCATCACTTATAATCATTCACTGTAACTCTCCTTATACCCATAAAGCCTGCCACCGAATACGTTACTCTAATATTCACATGTGGATGAATTGTGATATTTGCATGAGGATGAAATGGTTCAGAGAATAATAAACAATCAACCAACAAAAAAAAAATGGTGATATCACTAGAACGTAAGTGCTTTGCTGACACTTTATCATGAAGCAAATGTAATGTCAGAAGACAATCTATAGACATTTAGGAGCTGAAAGAAAGGTTTGTAGGGAATTGTCTTGGCCCTTACCCAATAAACTGGTCCATTTCAAAGAGAGGACAAGAAGTCCAGTTATCTAATTGCCTATCTGATGTTCTTGTGACTGTATACAATGCTTACAAATAGCTCTTCATCTATAAATAATTCATGACTGAACTTTATATTCCAGAGAAATATTATAGATGCTGATAGCTTAGAAGACAAGAGCTTGTGTGACTTGTACACATACATTTTCTGTAAAGATCAGGCATCAAGGAAAACACTGGGGCATACACAACTAGGTGTCTCAATGGGTTTGAAAAAGCCAAGTTGTTTGAAATCCCATTTTGAAAAATATAGAAATGAAAAGAGTTTTGGCTTTTTAAAATTTTGTTTGTGTTAAGAAATGTTATGTAAGAATCTCCTTCCTTCTTTGTTCACAGCAGTATCTTGTACAAACTGTATGTTTTAGATCTCTAACAAAGGATGTTAGTGGTAAGGTGGGAATGTATTGTGACTTCTATTGGGATTTGTTTGTTCACTGAAAGATTTTGACTGAACAGTGGTCAAAAGTTGACACTTGGTTAAACAAGAGTTGCTCAGGTACTTGACATATTCCTTTGGGACTAGGTCACATATAACTCAGTGGTACTTATTTCTGAGTAGACGTGCAGTGAATAAAACTTTACTGCTTATTGAGTAAAGCAAAGGCTTAGAGCCAGAATATTTGGAAGACTACTTCTTCCTATATGGGGGTGGGAATACCTTCCAAGTCATTTTTGACTTATAGCAACCCTATCACTAGGTTTTATTGGCAAGTTATATTTAGAGTGGGGTTACCATTGCCTTCTCTGACACTGAGGCTGCCTCTGCACTGCAGAAATAATACAGTTTGGGAGAGCTTTAACTACCATGGCTCAATGCCTTGGAAATTTGAGATTTAAAGTGACTATAAATACCAGAATCCCATAGCATTCAACTATGGGATTCTGAGTCACAGAGCTTTGGTGCCACAACAAACTATAAATCCCAGAATCTCATAGCAATCAATCATGGTAATTAAAGTGGTGGTAAACTCCATTATTTCTACAGTGCAGATGCAGCCTTAGGGAGTGTGACTTACCCAATGGTTTCCATAGCCAAGCAACAATTCAAGTTGATGGTGTTTATCACACTATACTCTTATAGTGCTACTATTTCACTTTGACTGCTCTAGCTGCCTCCTGTTGCATTCTGGGATTTGCAGTTTTAAGGAGGGGTATTTAGAATTCTCAGTTCTCTGCCTTAGAATTTTAAATACCCCTCCTTAAAACTGCAAATCCCAGAATGCAACAGGAGGCAGCTAGAGCAGTTAAAGTGGAATAGTAGCACTATAAGAGTATAGTGTGATATTGTCTCCTAGAGTCCCAGACCAGTTCTCAAACCACTATACTGTGCTGACTCCCCAGAATTTGAGATGCTGAATGCAGGTTTTGTTGTGTATCTCAACACCACCTCAGAAGCTAGGTTGGTGTGTACATGTGAGAGGGCTTTTAAAGTAGCTGCACCCTCCACTGTGGAACTCATTGCCAAGGGCAGTTGGGGGGGAGGCTTATCTCTTTTGAGCTTCCAGCCAGTAGTCATGCTGTTCCACCTGACTTCCAGTCCTTCAAGCTGCTCTGGCTATTTTTATAGTTGGGTATAAAATTTATTTTAAGGAGTACTTTTTGTTTGGTTGGTTTTAAAAATTAACTATGTATTGTTTTAAATGTTTTTATCCATTGTGCATTGCTTCAGAGTTCCTGGCAGACAGACAAAGAGTTGACCTATCAGTACCAGAAAGAAAGAAGGGTCCATGTGAATATGTACCCACTCTTTACACCACAAAATTATAATAAAATGATAATCATATGAATGAAAGTGATGTTGTAAAAATGAAGGGATCATTGCATTACAATAAAGTAGTTCTGCTCCTCTTAGTAATCCCAGCAAATAATTTTTTATAGTGGGGCCACAAAACATGGTAAATAATGGGTATTGTTTGATTTCATGGGGACTAATGGACTTTGTTTAGACTCGGTGTCTCTCATACAAATATCTTGTAGGACTTGATTGGAACTTGGAAAGTTACTTTTAAAAGTGGTAGTTCCAAAGAGAACTAAACACCTGCTTTAGCTCACCCAATAGTACTTACGGTAGTCTCTCTCTCTCTCTCTCTCTCTCTCTCTCTCTCTCACACACACACACACACGCAAATGTTTGCATCCATGTTTCTCAGTTTTCTTTCTTTCTACCTACCTCATAGTCATCTTAACATTTACAACAGGAGATGAGTTAGCAGGTGAAAGTACTGTAGCATCCAACACTTGAACAATGTGATATTTCTCCTTTGTTTGCCTGTATCTGTCAAATGAACAAAATGTTACTGTTATGCCATGTAATCATGAGGTAATGAAATTATACATGCATTATTGGGAGAAATAAATTAATTACAAATTATTCTTTATTGGCCACATTATTTCCAAGCTTTGGAGATGGTGTCACTACAGAAAGCAACTAGCCTGCTTGAGCTCCATATGTCTTGGATTAGAGTGTGTCAGGCAGAAATGCCACTTTATTTACCATTTTTTTTAACTTCAAGAGAGATTCAGCTTTCATTCATTTTCCAAACTGCTAAGAATGTGGATGAGCCCACCTGTGTATCTTGCTCCAGTGTGCACTGTCACCAGCATCCCTCTCAACCCAGGTCTAGTTAGTCCCTCAGGAATGCCTTGATATCTCTGGAAAGGAGTCCTCTACAAGATGTCTCTCAGTCACTTAGGTGCTGTCTGCATGGGCTGAAAGAAACAGTCACACATTGTTTTGGAACTCACCTGTTTAACTGACACATGTAATTGAAATGAGAGGAAAAGAGACCTAAGACCTACTCAAGGGCTTATCACCAGAGCAAAATAAATCCTGGTTTGTTCCGGTTCAGGCCAGAACAAGTGAACTATGGCACCAGTGTGATGACTGCATGGAAATGGGAGAGGGGCCAGGCGAGCTGCTGGCACTATCGCTAGCCATAATTTTCCTTGTCACCCACCTGCACATCAATTACACAAGCGCACAAGTGGTCAGCTGCACCATCGAACCATTGCACACTCCATGGAAGGAAATTATGACAAACACATCAGGTTACCAACAACAGAATTAATAACCACATTAACAAACTGCAACTGGTAGCAACTGTGGGGTGATGATTTTATCTCTAGTATATTATAGTGTTGTGCTCTCTTGTTTTGTTCTGAGTCCTGGTGGCATAGTGGTTAAATGCCGGAACTGCAGCCACTCAACTCACAACCACTGGCATTTAACCACTGTGCCACCAGGGCTCAGAACAAAACAAGAGAGCACAACACTTACAAGGTTGTAAGTTTGATTCCAGCCAGGGGCTCTAGGGTCAACTCACACTGGCATCCTTCCAAGTTTGCTAAAATGAGTACTCAGCTTGTTGGGGGCAATTAGCTTACATGTTATAAACCACTTAGAGACTGCTTAGTTCAGTATAAAGCAGTATAGAAATGTAGCTGGTATTGGTATTGTTCTTGATTTTATATGTGTGTGTGTGTGTGTATGATGTTCCAACTTTTGGTGTTATAAATAAATGTTGTTGTTGTTGTTATTAACTGGCTAGTTCAACAAGGTGCCATGGGGACCATGGAAAAATGCAGTATGTATAAGGGGGGAACCATTATCATGCTGTGCCAATGTGTCACTCGGTGCACCGATGCGCCATATGGGCAGTCGATCAATCATATGGGGCGTCCAATGAGCCAGTGGATGGAAGGTTATTGAGAGCGGCTGGCAAAGCGTCCATGTGTTCATGCACATATGTTTGCAGTGGAATGGAAAAAAGTAATGGCGTAGCATGGCTTCTAGTCACAAATACTTCATTATGGTGGGTCCATCCTCACAGCAGGAAGGGAATGGTGCAGACTGAACACTAGTTGTCAGGCCATTGTGGGAGCCAGTGGTACAGCCAGCATATTCTACTTGTGAACTGGAAAACTGCTGGTGTAAGACGGCTTTACTCTTCCATCTGCTCCCAACCTTAGTGTCCAGAATGGATACAGCAACTGTGATGTTTCTCTTTGTCCACTGTTTACATCCATTTGGAATAGCTGGGTGTATGTGGTCCTCAGGTTGCCCTCTTGTTCACTGAAGGGGACTCTGGAGACTTCTGTTTCAGTGCTCTAGCAGAAGGCTGGGTAATCTGTGGTCTTCCAGATACTAGTAAACTATTTCCCTCTGAATCCTATTGTGGGAGAAAAGCAAGATATAAATCCTGGCTAAAATGGCTTGTGCTGATGGGAACTGAAATTCAGCAATATCTGGAGGGCCACACAAATTCTGCCTTAAGCAGCTTACTCTAGCTTTTAGAAACCAAAGGCTTCTGTTCAAGCCTTCTGATGGAAGGCTGAGCAAACAGATGTCACGAAATGGTGAAAAGCGAGTCAACAGTTCTTCTTTCACAGAGTAGGATAAAAGAGCTGTTAGCATGGCATTACTAAATTGTGTTGGCACTGTGGCGCTGACACCCCATGGTTTATTGAATGTGAAGACTATAATAATGCATGTTGGATGAAAACTGTGGGCACTGAGGTAAAATGAGAAACATTAAGACAAAATGGTTTGGCTTTTTGACTTAACTGACAAGGAGAAGAACTTTTTCACAACCATTTTCTTATCCTGTGACCTGACACTAGGGTAGCTCTGCCATGATTGCCAAAGATAAAGTGCCATAGTAGAATGTTGCTCATCTGGAATTTTAGTGACTCAATAGGTGCTCTAGAGAGTGGATTAAAAGAAGAACAGAATTCCCACTTAGAAATATAACGAGAACAGAGCAAACCATCTCTTATACCTGAATTATTAGAGATTTAACAGGCTAGCACTCCAGTCCTCCAAGGATTCCTTGAGCACTGCAGAAATGCTGGATGGGTGATTTGATAACTTTTTGCCATTAGGGTCCTTGCTCTTTATAGTAATTGGTAGTTCATTAAACTGTGAGAGCACCAATAATGCTTCTGCTTCAGTATGAAGAAAAGCAAAGTTGATAAAAGTTCCCATTTAATTTCATATAATGTAGTCACAGGCTTTATTAGAGGAAAGCAGGAGCTGAATGGAAATGTGTTATCATGACCTCTTTTAGCTTATAAGATGTCATTTTAACATTGTACCTGCTATGGACAAAATTGCTGGGATAAGAATTTTAGTTTAAAAAAACCAAGAAGATTGCTTTGAACTGAAAGCCTCAAGCCATAATGTTTTTAGCAATTTCATAAAGTTTCTAAGCAGAGGAGCATGTTAATGAAGTCCTAGCTTATTTGTTTTAATAGGAAAAAATTTGGCTAGTCCAAAGTGCCTTTAGATTACCTCTGAATGTTAAACATTAACTGGATTTTAATTATGGAGACCTAAATCCAGTTGCAAGTCCAACTAGAGCAGAGCCATTGAAATAATGGGATTTATATGAGTTTGGACTTAACATTAGCAATTGATTCTGTGGGTCTACTGCAGTTGGGACTAACAATTGGATTTTGGCTTCAGTGATCTGGAATGTATATTAATCTTGGCTGGAATTTTCAAAGAGAACACAACGTTTAGTCAAACTGTTCCTTTAGCGATCTATATGAACCTCTCTTTTTTAAGCAGCTCTTTTCCACCTACTGTTTGCTGATATCAGCTCCAAGTTAATACTATTAGGGCTTTTCCTGAAATGATAGTTAATCTGGCTGTGCAGATTTCCTTGAATTAGATTTTTGACATTGCTTCAGAAACACCTCTGTTGTGAAGGGACCTGCCTGTTTTAAGTGTGATGAGAACTCCAAATTCCAGTTTCTAATTGATTGTGATTCTTATTTGAACAAGTTGTATCTTTTGTTGACTTGTGTTGCATTACTGGTTAATGTAAAACATTAATGTGAAGAAATATGCTGACTTCAATGGTTCTGTCTAGTCCTGCATTCTGTTCTGGCATGATCATTTTACAGCCCCTTCCCCATCATACCTCCTCAATTTTGAGTCACTAATTTAGTCCTTCTCCATTCAATTATATCACTTAACATTAGAGTCACATATTATTGTGGTACAAACACTTAGTCTAAGTGTTACAGCCGTGTTGGAAGTGGCCTGGTTCTGAAATAAGGTCATGAAAACTTCCATGTTCATTGCTGCAAATCAGAGTGCAAAGCACATGCCCATCTAGGCCTTGTCAACAAGAACACAAATGTAGCAGGAGCAGAAGAGGTAAAACAGTATTTAAATCCCTGCATTTCCAAAAGATTGTGAGTGCCAAGAGATCACCACGTGAAAATTAAACAGTGTCATACATCAGAGAATATATGCTTTTAAACCACTACATCCTGTCTGAAGACTTCTTTTCCTGTTAAAGACCTTTATATTGAGACAAAAAGTCAGTCATGTTGCTGCCAGTGTTGGATTGGCCCAGACTGATGGTGGATGGAACAAAAAGTGGGTGAAGGACTGCATACTACTGTCACACACACAGGTTTGGCAGAATGTTGGTATATTGTTAATGTTGTCAAGTTGGCTTTGACTTGTGACAAGGGACGTTATCACACAGGAGGAATCTCTCCCAATTTCAAAAGAAAAGAAAGTAGGACCAATTCGGAAATGAACACAAGTATGGTGGATGGCTATCACACCACAGAAGAACACAGTGCCCATCCCAAAGCCAAAGTAGTGCGAATGCAAAAGAAATTATATGAGTACATACCCTCTTAGTCTAGAATTTGAAGTAGCATCCATGCACATGTGCAGTGAGGGCAGAATCAGATCGTGACCTTTTTAGACTTCCGGCGGGGCTTGCCTCCGGTTCCCGTGGTTTTGCCTTGTTTCACATTATTTGTTCATTCATTACCTCTTATTTCACGTTATTACGCAATTCATGTTATTTGTTCATTCATTACCCTTTATTTCACGTTATTTAGGCAATTCACCAATTCAAAACCAGTCGAAAGCAACCTTGTACTTGGTTTGAGCACTGGACTATGACTCTAGAAGGCAGGGATGGGATCCCACCTGGTACCAATCATGCACTCTCAACCTCCTCAGAAAATGGCAATGGCAAACCCCATCTGAATAAACCTGCCAAGAAAACCCAAAAAGCAGGGTGGATGTCTCCAGATGTGTGTGTGTGAGAGAGAGAGAGATTGAGAGAGAGAGAGAGAGAGAGAGAGAGAGAGAGAAACTGTTTCTGTGCCTTTAAGTCTCCAGCTATAGAGGGGTTGGGGGTGGAGAGAAGGAGTCCCTCCATTTGGGAGAGCTTGGCTGCAGGGAGGTTGTGGGGTCCTGGGTTCTCTCTGGTTCTAACCTGGCCCATTGGGAGTCCCATTGAAGGCAATGGCGCTGCCTCCTCTCCATGAGTTGGAAGAGGGGAAAGGGGAGGGGAACCAGAGCTGGCGACTAAGGCTACATCCACAATGGAGAAATAACTCAGTTTGGCACTGCTTTAACTCTTTGTGGCTCAAGGCTATGGAATTCTGAGAGTTGGAGTTTGTTGTGAGCCCAGAGCAATGCCCCTGAGGGAGGAAAACAGACTCCTATTCCCCAGGCTGCTATCCTCCCCATTCCATCCTCCCCCAAAGGAAAAGGAATGAGGGAAAAAGAAATCTTTGGGGCTAAGAAAAAGGGGGGAGTTTTCTCTCTTTTTGAAGCCTTCTGACCTGGGAGGCAGGCAGGCAAGCAAGCAAGCAAAAAGGTCCCTGAGGGGCACAATTGCCAAGGAGCAGGGCAAGCCCCAAGTCCACCATTTTGGGCAGAGAGAGAGCTTGCAGGGCGCCTAATGGAGAGCCTCCCCCCCTTCACTTTTTCCTGTCAAAAACAGCTGCTTTTCCTCCCAGCTGCCGTGGAAGACCTAGGAGCCCCGGAATCCAAAACAAAATGGAGGATCATGGGAATTGATGTGGGGGAATACCAGGGCCAAAACAGACATGCACATCACACCAAACAACATCGAATTGAATGCAAAGTAGCCTGGGAATAGGATTTGTGAATTTGCTAGTTCACCGAATTTACTTAAGTGTGGATTGCTGTGGAATTGTGTTTGGAGTGCATTCGGAATGCCAGTGAATGCGTGTGATAACCTATCGCACAATAACGTGAATGCCCATGATTGCGTTCGGGATGACACTAGATTATACTTCCAATTTCCGTCGTGTGATAACAACCAATGAGAGACTTCCAAGGCACCCTGCCATCAACAGCCCTGTTCAGGTCCTGCAAAGTCTGTGCTTTGGTTTCCTTGATAGAGGAGTTGTCATCATCATCACCATCACCATCATCATGATAAACAATAATAAAATAGGGAAACAAAAATCTCTCAAGAACAGCCTTTGAGGTAGGGAAGAAAGCTCATAGAGTGTTCTTGCATTCCCCCCCCCCTTTTTTTTAACAGATACCATTATAGAAGAATTTTAAATACTGACTCCGACTTCTGTTGAATTTTGTTTGCTTTAATGAAGCTTTCAAAAACTTTGCCTTTGGACAATCCTTTGTATAATCCCTGAGAGTAGATCAATATTTGTTTTGCTCATGACAAAGTGAACCTCTGGAAATCCTTCCAATAAAAGTCAGGAAGAGAGACTGGCACAGAAGCTTCCTTTTCATTTCACACGCAAGAGACTCCCCCCCCCCCAATACATCACCAGATCAGAGGAATGTCTGTTCCAAAATATGTTTCTGAAAGGAGTGAAATAATGGCAGCAGTCATATGATGTGATATTTTTGTATTTCCCTTTTACCATGCTTTTCTGTGAGGCGACAAAAGTAATTTACAGAAAGTCCTGATGGTAAGAAATTCTCCTCTATACATGAAAGCACTCCCTAAGGTCTCAGAAACTTGGTGGTGGTGCTCCTGCAATTGTATTCATGGAAACATTGAGTTGGAAGAAACCAGAAACATTGAGTTGGAAGAAACCACAAGATCCACCCAGTGAGACCCCCTGCCATGTAGATTATACAATCAACACATTCCTGACAGATGGCCATCCAACTGTTTTGAATCTTCCAAAGGAGGAGACTCCACCTCACTTTGAGGCAGCACATTCCACTGTTGAACCACTCTTACCATCAGAAAGAAAAGAATCTCTTCTCCTGTGGTTTGAATCCATTACTCCATGTTCTAGTCCCTGAAGCAGCAGAAAACAATCTTGTTCCATCCTCAATAAGATACCCTTTCAAATATTTAAGTGCTACTATCATCTCACTTCTTAACCTTGTCTTCAGGCTAAACATACCTGGCTCCCTAAGCTGCTCCTAAAAGGGCATGGTTTGTAGATGTTTCATTGTTTTGGTTGTTTTGCCCTAGACACATTCCAGTTTGTTACTATCCTTCTTGAACTGTTACCCTGAAAATTGGACACAATATTTCAGGTGAGGTCTGACCAAAGCAGAATGGAGCGATACTATTATTACCCTCGCTCTAGGCCAGGGGTAGGCAACCTGCGGCCCGCGGGCCGGATGTGGCCCAGCAAGGCCTTGGGACCGGCCCCAGCCTGGTCCTGCTGCCGATTGCCGCCAGAGCCTTTGGGGGGCAATTGTCTATAGAAGCCTCAAAACATGCATTTATAGTAACATTTTTTAAAAATCAGCAAATTTTTTCACGTGTCCTCCATTTTTTTTAAAAAAAAGTGTCTTCCATTTGAAAATTTTGTCCTACATTTGTCCTGGTTTATTTATATATTTAATTTTTTTAAAAAAATTATTTAATTATTTATTTTTTGGCTTCGGCCCCCCAGTTGTCTGAGGGACAGCAACCTGGCCCCCGGCTCAAAAAGATTGGCTACCCCTGCTCTAGGCCCTATACTCCTGTTGATACAACCTAACATTGCATTGGCTTTCTTAGCTGCCTCACCACATTGCTGACTCATGCTCAACCTGTACTCCACTAAGTCTCCTGGATCCTTTTTGCATGTACTGCCATCAAGCCAAGTGTCACTTATTGCTTATCTGTGATATTTTTTTACTGCCCAATTGTAATATCCTACACTTCTTCCTGTTGAAATTCATTTGGTGTCATCTGCAAATTTGACAAGCATGCCCTCTATTCCATCATCCAAATTATTGATAAAGATGTTGAATAGCCCTGGGCCCAGGAGAGAACCCTGTCTGGTCACTTCTCTCCAGGATGAAGAGGAGCCATTGGTGAGGACCCTTTGGGTTCAGTCAACCAGCTACAAATCCACCTAACACTAGCATTGTGTGTGTGTGCATGCACACACGCCCTCAAGTCACCAGTCAGCTTATGGTGACCCCATGAATTTCAGGGTTTGTAGCCCAAATTTTTGCTAGACTGTTTGGGGAAACTTGCCAGAGGCCTTACTGAAATTAAGATATGCTACATCCACAGTGTTCCCTTAATCTACCAAGCTTGTAATTCTCAAAAAAGGAGATAGGATTAGTGTGGCACGAGTTACAGTCAGCCCTCGTGGCTGCACCACCATTAGAGACAACCCCCATTATCCCATAGCAATGCATGTATGTGACCGCGCTGCATTAAATTATGTTGTCCCCAATGGCAGCACAACGTGCCACCATGGGATAACGAGGGCTCTCCCTAATGGCGGTGTGGCCACATGCACTGTTTGGGGACAATGCAGACTTGAGCACCTGCAGATTTTGGTATTCGCGGGGCAGGGCTCCAGAACGGATTGCCCGTGGAAACCGAGGGCCGAATGTATTTTTAAGAAATTATGTTGATTTTTAGTGATCTTTTAAAAAAATATATACTGCAACTTTGAGAATCCTTCAGCCAGCATGGCCACTGGCCAAATGATCTGCTCCTGGGTCTCATTCTGAATAGTTTTAGGCATAGTTGCTATCGGGGTGCGGACTGCAACAACAATATAGTTGCTGTCAGGGGGCGAGTGACACCACTGCTTCCAAAACATCTGCCTTTGGGCAGAAACAGGCTGTGGTGTTCACCTGTGTCCCTTTAAAATGCTGAAGAGATGGTGTGAGCGGAGCAAGGCATGGTGGGAGGAGAAAGAAGTATATATATATATGTTATATGTTGTTACATCACTGTATGTTCATGCCTATCCCGAGATTTGTTTGTTTTTATGTGTCAAATTTTAAATTTTGAATAAAAATGATTTTAATGAAAATTTAAAAATATTATATTTTAAAATCTTTCTTTAAATTATATATATAATTTAATATATATTTAAAGAAAGATTGTATGTGTTAAAATTTGACATATAAAAACAAACAAATCAACAAAGGCATGAACAACATATAACATCAATAACTGATTCCCCTCTCCCCCCTAAAAAATAACAAACCCGAAGCCACAAAAGAGAGGGGAGGGAGGAAGAAACAAACACACACATACTCAAAATCTCCAGCTTAATTTTGCTAGTTGTTTGTGTCACAACTATTACCATTACATTCAGTGATATACAGAAATTACAATGTATATGAGTATTGTTATTACCAAAAAAAAATTTCTCTAAGGATTCTACATGGTGTGGCATGGGAGGAGGTCAATGCAGGGGTGACACGATGAGTTACTGCACTGGGTGACACCAACCCTATGATGCTACTGGTGGCTGTATGTTGAGATTAATGGTTGCAGACAATCCACCTCCCCTGCTAACCTCTGGACAATCCCAATGCTCTGTCATCAGAATCTGGGATGGGCTCAGCAGTGCTTTTCACTGGAAGAGGTGTACTGGTATTCTTATGAATAGTTACAATTTTTCTTACAGATTTAACCATGTGTCTTGTAAGAGTATTTTCATAACTTAATAGTGTATACACTGTGAAGTACAGCCTCATCAACCAGGGACTGTTTAATAATACTTTTAACACCATGGGACCCACAAATATTAGACATGTTCTGATTTGTCATCTTTTTAGGTACATGATGAAGACATACTTATTCTTGCTACAAGGCATTTATTTATAAACTATATCTGGTATAGTTCAATCTATCAATAATTTTATGGATAATGATATTGTATGCTTTATTATTTTTGCACACTGCTTTGAAATATCGGGATATAAGTAGTTTATAAGTAAGCATAAGTATAAGTAAGCATATACTGTTCACCCAGAGGGCTTATTCTATTGGGCTGCACAATTGGATTCGATCTTAGTACTGTACCTTGCTGAGCAGAGTAAGGTTATGGAACGTATGCTGTGAAATTGATAGGACAGTTAGAGCTGGTCTTGCCCTAAAGAACTGTAATGAACAACCAGTGAGAGGGTCATTATTACAGCACCTTCTTATGGTAAAGCTACAATGGAAGTCCATCTCCAGAACTGGCTATTGTTCAATCAGTCATTCATTCAACAGAGGTTTTATGGTAGGTGAGATAAATGTTGTATAATCAAGTGTTATGTCCTTTAATTTAGCACTGACATGAATTCAACAATGGTGAATGTACTTCTTTTAATCATTGTCAGCTTCTCCTGCATGGTAACAGAATTACCTTTTAAAGCAGGGGTGGAGAACCCTTGGTGCTCCAGATGTGTTGATGCCATCTCCCAGAAGCCTCAGCCAGCATTATGGATTCTGGAGTCCAGAATATCTGGTGGGCCAAAAGTTGCCCAGTTTTTCTTTTTCTTTTTTTAAGTGATTAGTCAGTGTCAATTAAATATCACATTGAGTTATTGGCATGAAAAGATGCTGTAGTGCACACACTGGGTGGCCTTCAGCATGCAACTGATTCTCAGTCCCAACAGGCTTCTTGCAATAATGATTACAAATTTTTCTGAGCATTTTAAATGTATGCTGTAGAAGTGCCACGCTGTATTCAAAAGGGAGCACACGCTGACTTGCAATGAGCACTTTTTCTGATGTTTTGATCTTCTATTATAATTGCCTGCTTTTTCAAATTAATAACATGCATACAGAATACTGGTTCTGTCTTATTCACTTGAAATCCAGAAACCACTGACTTTAGAGTAGACCTGCTCCTGCCTGTTGAATTGCCCTGGGATGAACAGTTGTGCCCTCCTTTGTTCAAGCAACTGTGATTGATAGAGGTGTTTATGTCTGTTGGCTTTCCTGCCAGTTGTTAAGACATGCACACAAAATTGCAAACACGCTCTGAATTTTGTCACATTAAAAATGTTGGAAGGCAATCTTGTTTACTCATGCCAGATGCTTTGCAAATCTGAGTGAGCTGAGAATTGGCAGAGCATCACTGTCACAGATCCAGGGAGGAGGGGTTATGGCAGCTAGGCATTTGGTTTTCTCAGTGCAGAAAAAAGGCATAACAAAGGCATAAGGTCAGCCGTCTCGTCATCTTAGCAGCTAACAATACGCGTGAAAGATGCCCGTTTGCATACCTGAATGTAGAAAGCTAAACTTATCTAAAAATTGTGAACATAAAGCCCTTAGTTATTAGGTTTAGGATTACATTTCTGTGCCTAGTGGAGTTTTTAATATTCTGAATGCTGACAGTTTTCAGATTTGTTATTTGTTTTCATTTTGACCTGAGGAAAATAATAAAGTGATTTAAAGCATTCAGAGCATTTCACATATCTTTCCATTCTGAAAAGAACCCTGTAAGAGTGGTACATATTAGAAGTGTGGGGGTAAGGCTGAGAGAATGGTTTGCGTAAGACTTAGTGAGTTTGCAGCAGAGGTGTAATTTCAAGCTAAAACATCATCCTGAGATGAGGCTCTTAGCTTTTGTACAATACAAAATAATATTACAGGTTTGTCCATCAGAATGACATAAATGTGTGATGCATCTGAATCCTGGTGTCTGCATATTGAATCAGAGAATAGGTGCTGAGGCATCAGCTTTTCACATCTTTATCTTATGTCCATAATACAGAACATCATCTTCTATATCATCCTTTGTAATTTAGTGCATCTCTACCTGAGGTCAAGGCAATGGTATTAACAGAAATCATGTTTCCCTTAGAATAAAGTAGGATAGAGTATTAGAAAGTAAGCAGCCATTTTCAAGAGCTATAGTTCTGTCAAAATCATCCTGATCTACACACCTCTACAATTTTTATAACATTGATCAGAATGGCAGATGGACTGAGAAGTACATATTTGTGTTAGCCCTGTATCACCCATACAATTAAAATACTACCATATTGGTTTACCTTTTATATTATATCTGGGATTGTAATAGGTTTCTGAAAATGGTGCATTGCAAGGGGATTATATTATAAAACCAATGTGCACTTTAAGCCAAGGGCAGTTGAAAAGTGTATTTGCTATCTATTTAGGCATGAAGCACTCATGTATAGCAGGAATTTCCCCCTTTCACTGCTGCAAAGTAAAATGCCTGATTAGCCTTGAATTGCTACAGGCCTTTTATTGCATAAGCATTTGTATCCTAATAGATGTTGTAGTTGCATAACAAATAACAGTCTTGTCTCTGGGCAAGAGAAGAGGCAGCAGAAGCAATCCTGCTATTTTTTAACAGGTGCATCAAGTTTAACATTCTCTCTGCATTTCATTTTTGTTAGATCACTTAGTGCCCTGGTAAAAATGTCCAGATGCTTTCTATGCATACCCATTTTTTTTCCTCCCAGAAGTGCAAGGTCATGCTTTAATGTCGGTTGTTTCTTAATTGAGAAAAACTGCAATAGAAATTTACCACAACTGCAGTAAGTGTCTTTATTAATAGTAATTTTCATGCTTGCTCTCCAGTAGTGTCTGTACATGAGGGAAGAGCCTAGAGATGGGTAGGGGAGAGTGAAGAGGCACGTTCAGGAACTGAATCATGAAGCAAGAAGGTTTAGTGACTATTAAAGGAAATTAACAAATAGATGTTAATAGATGAGGAAGAAGAGGCGAAAAAGGCTCTGATAGTTAAGGAGGATTTGATGCAATAGCATGGAAAAGAAACTAGCAATTTGAAATTGTTCAAAGAACAAATCTGAAACATATGTATCACTAATTCCCTATTGTGGAAGGATGGATGCATTGAGACAAGATGAAGTTGCAAATAAGTCTTGTGCTGAAAGGTTCAGGAGTCCTGAAGCCTCCATCCTGTTTTGCCTGTCCACATTGGTGAGGCTGATGGTACAATTGCATTTGATTACCAAAGATAACCACGATTCTAGTCTTTTAAAAAAAACATAGCAACCTGGAGGGTTGCTTGGAAAACACTAGAATGCAACAGGCTAATAACAAATGTATAGGTAATTGTGCAATAAACCCACAAGTGAGCAGTGGCTGGTAATTGGAGAAAAGAAGGGCTAATATGGATCCATCTTGAGAGTCCTCTCCAGACCAGAAGTGAGAAGGTACATGCGTATTTGGTAGGATCCAGCATTTGAGGATGAGGACACAGAATGCCAAACATTTACAGAAATCGTACAATATAGATGTCTATAACTTTCTTGTAGGAAATAAAATAGCAAATAGTGTGAAAAGTGACAGATTGAATACACACATTTCAGTTGGCATCTTGCTGGTTATTTACACATACCTAAGGACTTTTGTGGATGGGGTGCAGAAGGCCATTTATTTGTCCTTGCACACTGTCTGAAAGCTTCCCACTTTCTAGCAGCTGTCAAGCCCTGGGAGGGACCCCTGCAGCTGTCACTTACAGATAGGGGAGGGAGGCAGTGGTGATTCAGATCTTGAGGATCGGATTCAGTTATAAGATGAAGGAAAAAGTTCACGTCGGAGTGCACCCTCATTTTCCCCCCACCATGAAATTGCTGAAACCAGCTGCTTCTGTATGGTATGAATCTCCATCTTGCTCCCTTTCCCCACCACCTGACAGGCCCCAAATGGGGTGAGAATTGATTTTTCCTAGGAAAGTGAAGAGGTTTTATCTCACATAGCCCATAATACCATATATTGAAGATTGCTGGGGCCGGAGGTACGAGGAGGAAGAGGATGAGGATGAGTGAGGACTCAGAAGATTGTCTAAGTGGACAAACAAGTTCTGTGATTGCTAAGGAAATATAAGAGATGGACAGTGGGCAATGATCTGAAGTGATCCAGGAATTAGGTTCTGAGAAAGAAGCCAAGAATCATTGCTGAAAGGCAAGTCAGGGATCAGGATCAAGGGTTAAACCAGAAGCCAGGACTAAAGGTACTAAGACCCAAGAACATCCAGTTGTCAGCTTAGATAGAGTCAATCCAGAGCCTAAAATAAGTTCACTTAGAAGCTATCACCTGCAGTTCAGTGATTCATCACACAGGGGCAGCCACATGTAGATTCTGATGCAAACTCTTATGTTAGAGGTAGAAAAACTACAGCCTTCCAGAGGCTTTTGGACTCCAGCTCTTATAAGCCGTAGCCCAGATAGCCAGTGGTCAAGGATGATGGGAGTTGTGGTCCAATGTCATCTGTACTGCTACAAGTTCCCCACTCCACCTAACATTATACAGTTTTTCAGTTTCATGCACTTTTATAACTATATTGTTCACTGTTGTCAGTGCTTAATCTCTTTTTGTCTATTCTGTGGTATCATTGTTAAAGACCATTTGAGTATTTTTTCAGTCTTTGTGTATCTCATCTCTACAACTCACCATGAAAAAGTGGCATGATATTGTATTTTATCTGTAGCTTTTAAGTCATACTGCTCTATTGCATGGCTCTCAACATTCTGTGTTTGTTTTTTGAACACAGTACGGCAGACATCCTTGTGCAATCATTATTTCCTTCTGATTTGGGGGGGAGTTTAAACCACACAAGAGTCTCTTGGAACCGAAGCTTCACCTCATGTTGTATTGTAGCCTTGCTATTGTGTCTGGAATTCAACATTTCGGCACTTCTCTTTCCCCACCCCCATCCGCTTCCCCAGCTGTGGATATAACGAACCTAAAAGGAGGGAATTATTGGAAAGTATAAACTCTGGAGGAAACAATCTGCTCTACCAGAGTTGCTTTTGACAGACCATTAAACAAATTGACATCACATATGAATAACCCAGAACAATGCCCAGATGGTGGGGGAACTGTAATTAACCAAGAGCAATTCAGCCAATCTCAACTGTGTGAATAGCAAACTTGAGAGAATTAAAACTGCATTGTGGGTGGTTGCAGTGTTGCACAGGGTGTGTGTGTGTGTGTGAAGTAAGATTCTGAAAATCCTACATACATGGGATTGCTGCCATGAAATGAAGATCTTGTAGTGATTACAAGTACAGTACTTCTCACTTTATTAATGGGCAGTTTATAACCATCTGTTCCTGCACTAGTGGTCTCATACCTTGAACATAGTTGTACAGTTGAGCTCTTTCTCTTGTTGGCAACCTTTGAAAAAGGAGCAAAATCATGAGTGGTAATAAGCTACACAGCAGGGTTATTGGCTGATGGGTGGCATTGGTATTTGGACGAACCCACGTGTTCCATTAAGTTCCTCTTGAAATGCTGTCACAAATGTAATTTGTTCCCTCCCCTGATCTGCTCCATTCCATTTCTGGGCTTCCCGGTTTATTCTGTTTGGATTGTTTTGTGTTAGAGTTATTACTAGCCACATCCCTAAAGATTCTGGATAGATACCACTTTTTATGGTGGATATAAACTTAAAATATAAATGTTTCTACTGTACATTTTAAATTTATATTTTGCTTATCCTTCTTCCCTGAAGGCTTGTCCAAATTGTTCTTTTTTAAAAGGTTTTCATCTTAACTAGAACATTGATTCTCAACTTTTGCTCCACTAGATGTTTTGGACTCCCAGACAATGGTCAGTGGTCGTAAACTCTGGGAGGTGAAGTTCAATTCTGAGAACTCAGGTGTCTAAAGAGAACACACAATGTCTGCATGGCTGAAGACTGAGAACCTCTGTTATGTAGCAGCCAACCTACAACTTGGTGCCCATCAGATGTGTTGGCCTCCAGCTCTCATAAGCCCCCAGCCTGGTTTTCAGGATAGTGGGAATTATATTTCAACATGTCTGGAAGAGACCAAATTGGGGAAGGTTCAAGTCTTGGACTTCAGCAGAATAAGCATTCCAAAGCTTAGAAAGTAGCACAAAAGAATACCTTCTTGTGTGTCTGATCTTATTTATTTATTTAAATTTATATGCCACTTTTCTCCTGGAGTGGGACCCAAAGTGGCTTACAGAAGAAATCAGTTAAAATGATCACATTTAAAATAGTATAAAATTATTTTTAACATGTACAAAGATTTTAAAAATAAATAATTGAAGCATCCCAATCAGAAGCCTTCCTGAGAGCAATTACATATTAAAAGTCTGCTTAAACAAAACTTTGCCTACTGATGAAAGGAAAGCAGGGGAGCTAGCCTAGCCTCCTTCAGAAGGTGGGAGCAGCCTCTCAGAAGGATCTATCTCATGTCCTCACCAAGCAAGCCTGTGGTGGGACCAAGAGAAAACCTTCCCCTTGCAGGTTTGAATGGGAACATATGGTCTTTCAAATAGTCTGGCCCTAAGATGTATAGGGTTTACAGGTCATTTTTAGCACTTTGAATTGTGGCTGGAAACAAACCTTAGCCCATGAAGCTGTTTAAACAAGGGAGTAATATGCTCCCTATAACTGTCCCTGGTCAACATTCAGGCCACAGCATTTCAGACCCATTGATGTTTCCAAACAGTTTCCAAAGGCAGCTCCACATAAAGTGCATTACAGTAGTCCATACGTGATGTAATCAAGGCATGGGTCAGTGTTGCCAGATCTGACATCTCAAAGAACATGTACAGCTAGTGAACTTGTTTTAATTGTATCACAATGAAGAATTTACTTTGCACATGTAGATAGACTAGCAGTTCTTGAAGATAATTCAGGAAATGTGTCACAAGTTATGCGTGTGCATGTTTAAAATATCAGCTTCTTGGGTAAAATTCAGTTCCCCTGTTGATTGCAATCCCCAGTGTATCAAGGCTGCTGGGTAGCTCTGGAAATGTCACTGGTTTAAGGAAACTTCCTTATAGCATAGCCATAACTAATGGTTTCCTCCTTTGAGAGTGCATGGGAGCTAAATTTTTAGACTGGGACTTAAGAGGACCATGATAAAATCCTCAATGAACATGAAACTCACTCAGTGACCTTGAACAGCCACTCTATCTCAGCCTGATGTACTCACAACTGGGATCTCTGGAAAACAGGAATGAAGAGAAGGTAATGGGGCTGGAGGACTTCTTGCCTGCTTTCACGAACATTTGAAGAGAGAAACAAGAAGTGAATTTTATTAGTCAAAAGAAGCGACTTTACTGTGCATTATATCCACAATGTAGGAAAACCAGCCAAGTATGTTTTGGTTCAAACCAGTGGTGTTTTCTCCGGGGCCCATGATCTACATAGTGAATGCCTTGTCACCTTCCTTATTTCTGTTTTGGAGCTATACAAGTATGTAACTGTCCAGTTTTTCACTTCAGATTGTAAATGCGAAAGTCGAACTGAGGTCAGACTTGGAGGAAAAGATGCACTATAGTAAATCAATGTGACATAGGATCGAATTAAGCCTTCCCTCTTTTGGAAATGCACTGAAAGTGAAGGATCTTTCATCTGTGCGGAGACAGGTCACACTTTCAGTAGACTGCAGATTCTTGAGACTGGAAGAAGCAGAAAAGCAGCCTCTGATTCCTTCCTTAGCCACCCAGCTGTTATATTGCTCTGTGGCTTGTCCATTGATAAAAGAGATTCAGTGGAGACTGTTGCTGCCGAAGCTGTGAGATAGCAGTTCATTACAAGATGGAATTGACTTATTGTCAGACACAAAGAACCTAGAGCGGTTTATCCAAATATTAGAGCTCCCCTTGTAATTGACAGAAAAAGTCTTCTGGAAAATAGCAAAAAGTTACAACATGGGGGAGTGAGTGGTAGGGATGTTTGCAGAACCATAAGCATTGATATATTAATTTTTAAACCAACAGCAGCAGTAACAACAAGGGCTTGAATGTAAAGTTAGCTTAAATAAATTCACAGAAAGAAAGTCTTTGCTCCCTGTTCTGCCCTTGTAGCCACCAGTGCCACCCTCCAAAGCCTTTCTGGGGGTCAAGAGGGTCTACCAAACCTTAAACAATTTCCTCTCTCTGCCGCCCCCCCCCCCCCCCCCCAGTGCCACAGTAGCCTCCTGTGTCCCATGCTGCATAGTTTAATAGGATCCAGAGCCCTCTGGGGAGTCATGGGGGTGAAATGACTTCATCCATTAAGAAGCCAAGCCCTTCCTCCAGTCCATCTGCCTTGGTCCAGGCCTCTGAGGTGGAGAAAAACTGCTGGACCTGATCCCCTTCCCCACAACCATTCCTTCTCCTTTTGTGTCATGTCTTTTTAGATTTTAAGCCTGAGGGCAGGGAACCATCTAACTAAAAGTTTGTATGTACAGCGCTGTGTAAATTTACAGCGCTTTATAAATAAAGGTTAATTAATAATAATAATAATAATAATAATAATAATAATAATAAACAGATGGGCAAAATAAAGGGTTTCCAACTGTTTTGAAAGCATGGCATTTTGTTGATGCACACCTCAAAAGCAACTAGAAACTGGACCAAAGTTGCGCGTCAACACTAAAAACCAAAACAAAAAGAAGCTGGGATAGCCTGACTCAAGGCAAAAAAATACACATTTTTTTCTGTTGCATATAAATCCTCCAATGCAAGTGTGGGGTTGTGGCACATCAAAGAAAGTGCACAACTCCGGTGGATGTATAAACAATATACACAAACCAGACAGTGGGGCATGGGATGAAGGGGGGGGGGAAGGGGGGAGTTTGGGGGGGGGGGGCCTCCATGATTCTGCTTTGCCAATGTATTACTTGCACACCAGTGCCATGTACAGGTGGAGCATCGTACATGCAACTGTATAGCCATTCAAAGGGGCAGCCAAGAAATGGGATGGCATCTGAATGGACATGGGAGATACTTAGGGGTTGTCAGTGGTGCGTTTATGTGATGGTGCACATGCATGGTGGTGAGGTAACCAAAAAAAATTACCCAGTGGCGAGGCTTGATGCTGAGGTTGGCCCATGCTGGCCCCCACTTTGGGGGAAAGCAGGATCAATAGCGACCCCTGAATGAGAGATCACCAAGTCATCCTTTCACCATCAGCCCTGCTCAGGTCTTGCAGACTCAGGGCAACTGTAGCTTCATTGATTGAGTGTATCCACCTGTAATGCAGTTTTCCAATTTTCCTACTGCCTTCTATCTTATCAAGCATTAGTGTCTTTACTAGTGAGTTATGTCTTCTCATGATATGGCCAAAATACAACAGTCTCAGTTCAGTCATCTTGGCTTGTAGGGGACATTCAGGCTTGATTTCTTGACTGTAGTCTCCATTCTGATTAATGAGTGAGCCAAGGTATAGAAAATCTTGAACTATTTCATTGCCTTTATTGTCTTCTTTAAAGTTATGTATTCCTACTATGATGTCAAGATTCATTTGTGTGCAATATATTTGCAACCCTTTGGGAGGGCATAATAGTTTACAGGGCATTCTAAAGGGTTTAAACATATACATCTTCAGACTCACCCAAGAGCTTATCTTGACAAACAAAATAAAATTACATTGAGGTATCATTACATGGGTATGCATGTAGTGTATAGTTTCATCCTCCCTGGTTTGAACTCTAATGTAAAAAAGACCCCAATCCTGATATTGGGAGATTCAAACCTAGTGGCATTTACAACTCCAAATGCACATTTTTGTACTTATATTCTGCTTTTATTATCCTTTCCCTTTTTGCTTTTCTCTTTTGTATTATAATCCTTCAATAAACTGTGCATGTAATGAAATGCTGTTGCTAGCAAATGGATTTCATTATTCAGTTTTACAAGGCAAAAAATGGTCATTGGCAGAGAGTGGCTTGAAAATGAAATTAAGACATATTGAGAAGTGCAGTGAGTCATGGATGTGCTCTGAAAGTTTTAAAGGTATGCAATAAATTGGGAAAGAGTCACAGTAGATTGCCTTACCCCTTTATCTATGGCTCAACATGAATCCTTCGTTCTAAGATGTGGTGCCTCCCCCACCTACCCAGTTGCACTGTACAGTGGTGCCTCGGGTTACGAAAGTAATTCGTTCCGCGGCCGCTTTCGTAACCCGAAAAGCCTTCGTAAGCCGAATTGCCATAGGCGCTAATGGGGAAAAGCCGCGTTTCGTGCGAAAAAGCGCCGAAAAGCACCAAAAAATTTCTTCGTAACCCGAAAAAACATTCGTAACCCGGAACAATGATTTCCAATGGGATTTTTTCGTATCCCGAAAATTTCGTAACCTGGGTATTTCGTATCCCGAGGTACCACTGTATACGCAAGTTATTATGTAGTTTTTTTAAAAAAGACCCTGAAGTTCTTTATAGTTACTTTCAGACCAACTGAGCTGAAATCTTTTAAATTCAACAAGCGAACTCTCTAGGATACAAACAAAAACCAATTTGAATTCCTTTTATGTATTGGGGAAAATAGAGTATAGATGGGCTGTTTTAAAAGATTACTTTAAAATCCAATAAATATCAGGTGGCAAACATTATCAAAGTAGTAAACCAACACCACTTTTCCTTTGAAAATGTTGCAGTAGACCCAGCAGTAGTGGCTAAAGCAGCTGCTAGAAAAGACCCATACCCTCTAACTGCCTAGATTTGGCAGGGACAGTCCTAATTAATTTTCTGTTAGTCCTACTCTTTCAGCTGTTTTTAAAATGTCCCAGCTTTTTCCTCTTCCTCCTATTTCCCTTTGTCCCTAACGTACTTCAGTTCACTTGCTGCAAACTAAGTTCAGAGAGCAAAAGTAGTTTGCACTTAGTTAAATCAGTAGGAAGGGGAAGAGAAGATGGAGTGGGATCTTGCCCTTCCCTGTAGGCTGCAGCAAAAGCAAACTGCTGCAGCATCTCCTAGCTTGCTTGTTCTTCCCCATGAATAATGTTTGCCATCTTGACACCCCATCCTGATGTTACTTGGCCACATGCCCTGGGAAAGTATGCAGAACCTATCACAGCTACCATGCCCCAGCATTTTCATTTTACTGTCCTGTTAGTAGTCTCTTTGAAAGGAGAGATGAAAGAGACAATGAAGTAACATCTAGCCTGTTGAGATGACTGCCCTTCCCCACAAACTATGGCTTCAGCTGAACTACATTTAAATTAGAATGCTGTAGCTTCTGAGGTATAGCATGCATAATGCTAGTAATGAGATTAGTGGCCTTTTTTGGTTTGTTAGTTTTGTTTTTGCTCTGTAGTCATCTGCAAATTGCCAGTGTAAAAAAAATTAATTCTTTTTAAGGACCAACACCAGCTTTTTAACATTCTAAGATGAAGTATCAAAGTGTTACAAATGAGTACCATTTACTTTTTATTATAACATGAAATTTGGGGGTTGATACTTTTGAACCATTTTTAGTGTTGTTTTTTTAAAAAAAATACTACGAAGTAAAATCGACAAAACTGCATTAATAAAGCATGGACTCATTATATTACCTGCAAAAATTAAGAGCTAATGAGCAGCATGCAGGCAGCAAGCTGTGAAATGATGTGCACCATCTTTTCTTTTCTTTTTGTTGACAGTATGTTAGAATTCAGTAGATGCTTTTAAAGCCCTAGCAGGAGGTAAAAGTGAGTAATTGATTTTAGTTTTTTACAAACTAGATGATGTTGTTATTAGGTTCCAAAAATGTAGTCTAACACATAAACTGTTGAAGTATGTTGAATCTTACAGCTCTGACTTAAATTCTTCTTTGGTTATAAGGGAGACTAAGGCCTGTTACAGACTGCCAAAATAAAGCTGCTTCAGGTCTCTTTGGAGGTATGCTATTTAAATAATGCATGCACCCTAAGAATCCAGAAGTTGCACCAAAGCTGCACTCCAGTCCTTAGGAATGGAGTGTGGCTTTGGCGCAACCTCCAGACTCTTAGGACCTATGCATCATTTAAACAACATACCTCCAAAGAGACCCAAAGCAGCTTTATTTTGGCAGTTTGTAACAGGCCAAAGAGAAACTTATAAGAAATTATTGCAATCATCTTAGTCATCTAGATCTTTCCTTGTTTAAATTTGCTAGAGGTCCTTTTGAAACGTATCCTGGCCTTTCTGTCATGGAACCTTTTCATACTTGTATGGGCCTCTGTCTCCCTCTCCTTGTAGAATCTGTGGGTCTCCAGATACTGATCAACTCCTGCTTTCATCATCCTTCATCACTGACCAGGCTAAGGGCTGATGGGAACTGTAGTCCAGCTGTTGTTCTGGGAACAGTAAACCCCTGGTTAACAAATTAAGTTTTCAAGATAATATTGAATGGGACCTAGACTACTATGAAGATCTGCCTCTACAAACTGTTGGTACAGTGTCCCTTGGTTTCTATTAAGGTTTGGTTTCAGGATCCCCCATAGATACTAAAATCTGTGGCTGCTGAAGTCCCATTAAAATACATGGTATAAACTATGTTTTTATATAGAATGGCAAAATCAAGGTTTGTTTTAAGTAAAATATATTAAGTAAAATATTTTTACTTTCTAAAAATATTTTCAAATCATGGATGGTTGAATCCATTGATAAAAAATCAGTGGATATGGACGGCCAACTGTACTAACCTTACATCTCTGAAATTCTGCCATAACATCATACTTGGGGAAGTTGTGGTGCTGTTCAATATACAGTTACCCCTCCGTTTTTCGGACTTGATATCTGTATCCCTCGCATATACGTGAGCGGGAAACAGAGGGAGAAACAATGGGGTGCCTAGCCGCCTGTGGGAGCATGCCCTATGGGGCTTGAATATACTCAAATTTTCATTTTTCCGGGGAGGGCGGGAATGGGTCTCCAGCGAAAATGGAGGGGCGACTGTAGTTAAGTACTTCAAACTTTCCCCTATTCTATATGTTAATACAATAAGCCCCAAGCTGTGCCTATTGATGCTGTTGTAATTCCTTTGTGAGTTAGTATAAGGTGCCTAAGGCGCGTTACACACACGCCGAAAGTACGTGTTAGGGTTAGGAAGGGGCGTATTAGGGTTAGAAAGGGGGGTCTATTCTGGACCCTAGTACGGACTGGGTCCATATAAAATGGTGGCGCCTGTTCACATGGGCGCTGCCATCTTGACGTCACGGACGCATAGCGTCCGGACGTCGCAACCTGGAAGTGACGCCGCGAGTGCATGACTAGCGCCTTGCAGCGCCACTTCCAGGGTGCAAAAAGAAGCCCCATTTTGGGGCTTCTTTTTGCTCCGCAAGGGAGCCGCACGGTTTGGCTGCTGCGGCTCCCTCGCAGAGCAACCGGCAGCACCGGCAGACCACCGCTTTTAGGCGGTCTGTAACAGGCCCAGATATCCCAAAGGCACCAGATCCTGTCTGATCTTGGGAGCTGGGTGGATAGAGACCACAGGGACACACATGCACGCGCACACACACAATGGGGTTCAACAACAACAAAAATTGGTGTAAATTGAGTATGGACATTTATTCCAAACAATTCTACAGAAGTAATAGCATGTGTGAGAGGAAGTCTGTATGTGCAAACCGGGTACACCTACATTCTGTTGCTGGTTTGGGATTATTGCTCCCTCAGGAAAGGGAGATAAAATTCAGTTCATGTTGAATTTTCAGTTTTTCTTGCTTTTATATGCATCAGAATTGCTTTGTGTATTTTAAAATGTTCCTTCTTCTGCATGCTCAGGACTTGATGAGGAAAAAAATGCAATTATGCAAGCCATATCTCAGTTTCAAAAGAGTCATAAATAGATTGTAAGCCCCTAGATTCATATTAAATGTGATCATGATTAACTGTGGATAATAACTGATTCCATAATTAATGAGATTTTAATAATTTAATATATTTGAACAACGGCTAATACACACACTGGTTGATCACAAAATTTTGATGGCACTGACCACTTCTTGCAAAGAACATAAAACATTAAAAATAATTGTTTGCTTTAACACAACACTTTTTGTTTAAGAGTGCCTTTAAAATAGCTGTTTGCAAGACTGGTAGGGCAGCCTTCCTTTAGTAACAAGCTACTCCTGTTGGTACTGAAGCCTCAGAGCTGCAGGACACAACTCTTTTGACTTGCATTTCTTGAAATTTAATAGGAGTCTCCTGGGAATAATGTGAACTAGGAAGTCAGTGTGGGCTTCCAAGTGCTTGGAAAGGTCTGAACACTACTGATGCATTATGTACTGTTTTTAATAAAGGTGCTGAAAGAGCACAAATGAGCAATTCTCACAAGAGCTTTACTTCAGTATTTGTATAACTTCTGCCTCCTGCAGCTTACAGTGTGAGAGCTTTTTGTCTCATGTGAATCAAGAACCACTCAGGGTTTTCTTCAGAAGCTCTGAGTGGAATCTCTTCTTGCTGAAACAGGGGAAGAACCCTGAGTTTAGTAATTGAATTCATGAACATGATAGCCCTTGATGCACTGGAGAAATGAGCTCAATTTATGCATGGTAGTCAAAAATGCAAGGAGGGTTCTGACTTGGCTTTCTGCTGTAAATGCAAATGAGCTCTTGTTGAAATTCATCTCCAGCCTGACAAGATTCATCTCCAGCCTGGCAAGACTGGAGTTTGACATCTCCATATGTTTTACTATAACTTAATAAAAATCTCCTTGTCTTGCTCCCAGGCTATTGTCAAGTCCTGCCATTTGCCTTGGTTTCAGAGTCATGCATCTTCTGTTCCCTAGCAAACCACTAGCATCCTTCTACAGTGGAAAATGACCACTCCATTGATAGACCCACTTATTGAACTTCTTTGCAAAAGATGTTGACAGACCAATGGCCCTGTTGGTATAGCCCCTGTCTGGAAGCTTTCATTAATTGGATCACTATGGTCAACAGTGCCCTTTTGAGTTGGCTAACACAATACTAAAAAAAGCCAATTTGCATCTGTGTACTTGTGTATGTTTCAACACAGACTCATACACAAGGGAGAGATAATGAAATAATATGGCTGATTTGAAGTGGATTAATGAAATAGAATAAGAAAAGATAAAGTATTCTGTTCAACTAATGAAGTATTTTGTTGGGGTAATATTATTTCATTTAATGTATTTGTTATGGGTTTCTTAGCCTGAAAATGGATTACAACAGTTGGCAAAAACTAAGACATGAGTTAAAATGAAATAAAATAAAATAGATTTTCCAGTCCTAATAAATTAAAAGCATAATTTTCTTTTCTTTTCTTTTCTTTTCTTTTCTTTCTTTCTTTCTATCTGTAGCCCTGGTGGCACAATGGTTAAGTGCCTGTACTGTATTCACTCACAAACCATAAGGTAGTGAGTTCAATACCAGACAGGGGCTCAGGGTCAACTCAGCCTGGCATCCTTCTATAGGTCACTAAAATGAGTACCTGGCTTGTTGGGGGCAATTAGCTTACACATTGTAAGTCACTTAGGGAGTGAAGAAAATATAGCAGATTTCCATATCCCCTAATTTTATCTATCTGTCCTCATGTGAATTGGAGTACAGTGTAGGTATCTCTCTGTCCTGATGTGAATTAGAATACAGTGTACAGTGGACCCTTGTTATACGCTGGTGTTTGGTTCCAAGATCCCCCGTGTATAACAAAATCCGTGTATGCTCAAGTCCCATTAAATATAATGGCAGAGCAAAACGGTGTCCCTTATAAAAAATGGAAAATCAAGGTTTGATCATTGAAATTTATACTTTTTTTGGAACATTTTTCAAACCGTGTATGCTTGAATCCATGTATAACAAATCCGTGTATAAGAAGGGCTGACTGTATATTGATCCTAATGGATCACATGGGAGAAGGTAGTTTCTTTCTTTATCGAACATTTAAGCCCTTTATGAATCAAAGTATTTATGGTCAAAGTATTTTTGCCAGAAAATTGAGCTGAAATTTGTAAAATATTTCTGGGGGGGGGGGAATTGGGGCTTCAGGAGCTACATGAAGCCCATGGGATGCAGCCTGCTTCTGCTCTAGGTGAATGTTCCCTAATTTTCAGTTAGTTTCAATCTGTCCCACTGAAGTATCACTTTGCAGCTTTTTAGTATTCCTAAATCAATTTCTGTCATTTGAGGATCATGTGCCTTTGGCTGCATGAGTGCTTTTTACCAAAGTAAGTTGATATAACAGCTGTAGGTTTTCCTAGACAGGGATAGTCTGACAATAGTGATCAGTGCTTTGGTAACATCTGTTATAGACTGTAGATTTAGATTGTTGCACACAGAGATGCTGTTAAATATAGTTCAGAAGATCCAGCTAGGGCTTTTTCATCTGTGCCCTTCCAGCTGTGGAACATCCTGCACAAAGACATACACCTGATGCCTACTTTATTCATTTTTAGATGTCAGGCTAAGCATTTTAATTCTGTTTGCTTATGCACTTTGAGTGAGTTATGGTTCAAAAACTGAGGTTTTCATCATCTAATAATACCAAGGTAGAGAACCAACATAATACTGATGCAAAATAATACAATTTCAGGTTTGGTAGCCCTAGGCCCCCCCGGTCTTACAGTCACATAAGAATTTTTGGTTAATCCTTGACCTCTTTCTGCTCCATACAAATTTTAGGATGTCAGATTGCCAATTTCTAAGAGGTTTAAGAGAGTGTAGAAAGAGGATGGCTTGAAATAGGAACATTATTTTAGGCAGTACATTCATTTGTATTACTGAGATTTTCCCGAGAAAGGAGAGTTGTAATTTTCCCATTTCTTTAAATCTAATTTAATTTTTCCCCATACTTTTTCATAATTATTATGATAAAGATCAGTATTTTTTGTTTGTTATTTTTATACCTAGGTAATTTACTTCTTTTTCAATGTCGAACCCACTGTTTATCATCAATTCCTGTTCTTCTGTCTTTACCATGTTTTTGTTATCATTATAGTCTTTCCTTTATTCACTTTAAGCCCCGATATTTCCTCAAAATCTATCAAAATGCGTATTAAGGGCTTAATTCCTTTCAACGGATTTTCTAATATGAAGACAATATCGTCTGCAAAAGACTTAAGCTTAAATTCGTGCGTCTTAATTTCAACACCTTGAATTGCCTTTTTGGCTCTGACTGTATTACATAAAGATTCCAGAATAAAAATAAAAAGAAGTGGGGATAGGGGACACCTGTCGTGTGCCCCTAGCTATCTTAAATTCATATGTTTTACTCTGATTTATAATCAATGTTACCTTTTGATCATTATAGATTTCCCGGACCCATTCAACAAAGACAGAACCAACATCAACTTTTTCTAACATAGTTAACATAAAATCCCAGCTAACATTGTCAAAAGCCTTTTCTAGATCTGTAAATATCAGTGTTAGTTTCTTTTCATTATGGCTTTCAAAATACTCAATCACGTCTACAATAACACGGATATTATCCTTGATCTGCCTTTGCGGTAGAAAACCTGCTTGGTCTTTTGGAATCCAGCTTTTTTAAACTTTCTTCAGTCTTTTGGCAAGGATTATGGCAAAAATTTTGTAGTCTGTGTTCAAGAGAGATATTGGACGCTAACTCTTCATGTCTACTGGAAATGAGGATGTTAGCTCTGCTGTTTTACCTATTCTTTATTGTGCTATTGTTTGTGTTGTTATTGTTGTTTTAAAATTTAATAGATATTATAAACTATCCTGAAATAAATATTTATGAAGGGCACTATATTAGTGCCACCAATAAAGATAATGAGCATTGTGGTACTTCTTGAATCTCTTTGCCCACAAGAGTTTCCCTCATTTTCCTTTGCTTTCTCGCAGTAAGACAGTCCTCTAGTAGGAAAGATGCCAATATTCTTGTTTCTTTCTTTATACCTGGGACACTTGAACAGTTCTAATTTTGCTTGCCTAAAGGTCACTCACAAGATGAAATTCAAGGAATCTTCTAGCAGTACCTGTTCCGGATCTCTCTCTCTTGAGGACTAGCATAATGCCTATTACGTGATCTGAGCTAAATGCTTGGAAAGTGCAAGAACTGACGGTTGCATCCTATGACTTTGGAAGGCCAGAATTCCTAATTTTTTATATCCTTGGGAAAAACTATCCCACCAGTTTCCACCACATTTTTGCTGTAAACAGTATTGCTTTGTTATTTCCCATCCCCCACAGGAGAGTTAATTCATTAGTTGAAAGATTTTTAGAACTCCTCAGAGGAACTGTAGTATGTGTTGTAGTGCTATCGTCATTCAGCAGCCACACAAAAGTAGACAGTTGGGAACAGTCTGGCGCCCTGCATTTTTCGCACCTGTCATTTAAATCAGCAATAGAGATGCAAAAGAGAAATATTTGTGTGGCTCTGTGATGCTCCCTTGAGGAGCAAATGGATGACACTATGTCATAATGATAGTTTTTTCTACAGTAGCAACCACAGTTTCTTCAATCATGTCTTTGTGCAAAATAGAAGATCTTTCCCCTTACAGTAGCACATTGCTACATTTTAAAAAATGCACCATCGGATGAGAAGCATATTTTAGATTATCTGATGTGATGGGCCAGCATTTTTTGCCCAGTGTTTTAAGGACCAGAATCATATTTGTGCCATATTATTATTGTATTTGGATCTTTTCTTAAAAATTAGACACAGAATGGCAACTGATGGCTTGCAAACTGGCACATGGTTTCAATCCAGATGCAGGTTCATCTTTAGAGGCAATCTTGTTTTCCCCAACAATACAGTTTGAGGTTCCCAAAAAAAATTTCTTTGATTTGTCTAAGCGCTTTGCTTTTGACTTATCTCCTCATTGGTGACCTTTCAGAATATGAAGACCTTCTTTTCAGAAAGATGTCACGCACTGCAATTCTAGGGTCACATGTAATATACTTTATCCAGGTTCTCCCTTTCTAAGGTCCAAGGATCAGACAGAGGGGAAGAGAGGTAGAGCTTGGAGAAGGGAAGCTGACCTTGAACCTTCACACCTTCAGAAACCTCTGTATCTTGGCAGAACCTTGGCATTGAAGTAGGTATGTTGGGGTGTTGTGAAGGTGGGCCAAGAGACAGTGTGGATCTACAGGGTTCATAGCTCTCTCCTAGTCCTTAGGTGTACCCCTTATTCAGCAACTGTTCTGTCCAGCCCTAGAGCTGAATCAATTCCCTTCCCTCGTTATTAGAAGAAGGATATCACTGTTTTATGGATTTTGGATGTTATGGTACTTTGCTATATGGCCAACATGGCTACCCCTGGATATGTTTTACAATATGAGTGAGAGAGGAGGAGGAGGAGGAGTCTGGAAGAGGAAGAAAATGCTGCTTCTTCCTTTCTTGCACCATGCTGGCATGAACCAGCTTTCGGGCACCCATGTCAGAGCTTTCCTCAGTTAACAATTTTAAGGGATGGGATATGCAGCTCTAATAGTCATTGTGACAAAATACTGCATATGTGTCAAGCCATAGATAAATCTGTAAATACTATATTAGGCTTTCCATTGCCCTCCCTTAAGATCGACTTTATGGCTAACATGACAACCATCTGTCCTGAAACTATATAGGTGAGAAATGTGATCATTTTTACAACCCTTTGAGGATATAAACATAGGCTACAGTCCAGAAGGCTGCACCCATGTGCATGTATGTGTGTGCCAACACACACACACTATTTTATTGCTATAATTGGATCACTTGCTATGTTGCAAGCTAAATAATGAGGTCTATAGTATGCTCAGTCTTTCTATGTACCTAAAAGGAGCTCCTTGAATTATAACCACTACTTGCTAACAAAGCTTTCTCCAGCCAGGCATCCTCCACATGTGTTGGACTACAATTCCCAAACTCCTACAGCATCCATATCTGTGGATAATAGAGTTACAGTCTATCATACTGTTGGAAGGAACAGTGACCAACTGAACTGTTTTAATAGCTTTTTCTCTTTTTAAAATTGCATTTTATTTTTTAACATGAGATTTGAATTGTTTTAATACTGTGAATAATTTAATTCTATATTAATGGTCACTTTTTGTATGTTTTGTATGTTGACTCCCAATTTGAGTGGGGGATGGGATACAAATAAATATAATCATCATCAACAACAAAACAACAGGCAGATTGTCTTTTGGTCATCTGTCTCCTTCTTCCACATGGTAATCCCAAGATCATGAATACAGTACAGTGGTGCCCCGGGATACGAAATGATCGCGTTACGAAATTTCCGGGGTACGAAAAAGTTAGATTGGAAAAAACTGTTCCGGGTTACGATATTTTTTTCGGGTTACGAAAATTATTTCGGCGCGAAATTCAAACGCAAAGCGCGGCTAGCGGCTTTCCAGCGCTAACGGAAAGCCTTTTCGGGTTGCGAAATTACTCGGGTTACGAACGGAGCGGCGGAACGAATTAATTTCGTAACCCGAGGGACTACTGTACATGAATTTTGTACGTCTTGACTTGAGCAAGGACAGGAATGATATATCTATCTATCTATCTATCTATCTATGGGAGTGCATTTCAAAAGCAAAAGCCTTTTGGGTATGCAGATTTTAATTTTGTGTGTGTGTGTGTGTGTGTGTGTATGAGTGCACACCTTTGAGTCGCCTATCAACCTATGGCAACCTCATTAATTTCATAGAGTCTTCTAGGCAAAATCTGAGGTGGTTTGTTCCTCTGAAATATAGCCTACCATAATATAGCCTTCCATCCAAGCATTAACCAGGGTTCATTTTGCTTTGCTTCCAAGATCAGTCAGAATCTGGTGCCTTCAGGGTATTTCTGCTAGGAAAACATGCCTAAGATTCAGTGTTCTCTGCCTAATAAAGGGATTTGTGGCCTCACAAAGTACTGAGACATCCTGGATCTCGTAGGGAGTACATTTTTGTTTTGTCTATGGAATTTACATTTCCTGGTTTTGTTTCCCAGTGCCACATGACCAGAAGGAGAAATGGCCTACCTGATTACATATCCCTCTATACTCAGAACAGAATAGGACCGCCAACATCTTGACAAAATGCAGGCCTGTGACTAACATGGTCAGTTTTTTTCTCCTGTTATTTTTAACACCTTTGCCTGGTGATGAAGCTGGTGGAGCTTTGAAATCTTGCAACATATACTATATGCATTTTGGTTGGTCTAATAAAGGTATCGCTGTTCTGAGGATTTTGGATGTTATTGCACTTTGATATATGGCCAGCACTGCTACCCTTGGATAGGCCTCAGATTGTTCTATCACATGAAAGCTTCTTGAACAGCAGACATAAGGGTCTTTTTGGCTCAGACCTTAGGGCCATTTAGTCCAATATCCTGTTCCGCTGATGACCAAATAGATGTCCTCTGGAAGTCCACAATCAGGGCATGAAGGAAATGCCTACTCCCAACTGTTGTCACACAGCAACTATTGAACAAATGGTTATTGCCTCAGGGATATATATGGCCAGGAGGAGATCATTGACTAATAGTCAGTGGCTGGCTCTCTATTTGTGACTTTGTCTAGTTTTTCTTTCTAAGCCCTATAACAGTGATGGCGAACCTATGGCACGCGTGCCAGAGGTGGCACTCAGAGCCCTCTCTGTGGGCACACATGCTGTTGCCCTAGCACAGAGTTTGCCTGAGTTTCTTACTAGAAAGCCAGAGGGACATGGCACTTTGCAATAAATAAGTGGTGTCTGGGTTGCAGTTTGGGCACTCGGTCTGTAAAAGGTTCACCATCACTGCCCTATAGGGTTAAATTAGATAATACATTAAATTCGTGTTTAAACAAGATGCTTCCTCTAGTTATTACATGATTTTTCTCAACTATATATCATGTGTGTTATATGCCTTCAAGTTGTTTCTGACTTATGGTGACCATGACTTATCATGGGATTTCCTTGGCAAGATTTGTTCAAAGAAAGCTTGCCATTGCCTTCCCCTGAGGCTGGGAGCATGTGACTTGCCAAAGGTTGCCCAGTGGGTTTAATGTCCAAGCAAGAATCAAATCCCGGTCTCCAGAGTTGCAGTCTAATGCTCAAACCACTGCACCATGCTGGCTCTCTAGAGTTCAGTATAATTTATTTTTTCATTTGTCATTGGAAGGTAAGCATGAGCTTAATTTGAAAGTCTGATTGCTGAGGCACCTATATCTGAGGAAATTCTATTGTGTGCGAGAAAACTGGTTAATTGTACAGTAGCAACTACGTTGAACCTAAGCCGGTGGCCATCAAATTCTATAAATCATGTGAAGAAGTCCTTTCTTTTAGGCTATAATGCCTATGATAATTATATATATGTGTGTGGGGGGGGGAACAGACAGGATGGAAGATGGGACACAGCCCCAATCTACCTTGAACCCGGCCAAAAAAAGAGCCCGCTCCTTTTTTGGCCAGGGAAAAGCCAGCTTTGCCAGCCCCACTGCGGACCCATGGCAGCTTGATGATGCTCCAGGGATGTGCGGCGTGTGGTATGTAAATGCTATGCCACTGGAGCATCATGAAGCCACCCACATCTGGGCAGCTGGGTGGTTTCAAGATGGCTTTCTGGCATCATCGGCATGTGAGGCTTCTAAGCACCATGCGACAATGACACCCAGAAGCTGGCTTTTTGGGGCCATTTGTTCTGGCTTGCAAAGTTTGCAAAGCACCTTTATAGCAAATTTGAGACTGACTGTTCAAAAGAAGTTGTAGTATACATTATTGTAGACCTGGGTCCAAAACACATGGCAGAAATAATGCAGTTTGAGACTGCTTTAACTGCCCTGGCTCAATGCTAGGGAATTCTGGAAACTGTAGTTTTGTGAGACATTTAGCTTTCTCTGTCAGAGAGCTCTGGTGCCACAATTCCCAGGATTCCATAGCACTGAGCCAGGGAAGTTAAAGTAGTGTCAAACTGGATTATTTCTACAGTGTCTTTTGGATCTCAGTCTACTAAAGTTTATGCTACAACTTCTTTTACTCTGTTAATTCTCAAAGGTGCTACAAGATCCCATTGCATACTAATATTCCAGAGTAACATGGCTATATCTCTGAATTCTCTCTCTCTCTCTCTCTCTCTCTCTCTCTATATCTATATATATATATATATTTATAAATAACTTTCTATACGTTCTGCTCGGTAAACGGATTAGTCCCAAACAACTGTTTCAACTGGCCTTGTTTATTTCTGGTTTGGACAAGGTTTCTTGGTCAAGTCCAAAAATAGCAGTCCACCAGATTGCTCTTTTTCTTTACGGCATTCTTATACAGCACCTCACAATCCAGGATTGTCACAGTTAGAATGGTCATCATTTCTACATGCCTCTTACAGAAAGCAGTTAAAAGGATGCAGCAATATCTACATGGATAGTATTTTATTAGGTAGCAAGAGTTAAGTAGTCTTCCTATGCGCTGACATTGCGTTAGTCAGTAGGCCCTTCTCAAAACAATCCTTGAGGGTTTATTTCAAAGTGCAATATGTGCTGCTTATTACTTGCACACTATCAAAATATATTACATGGTCTATTTTGTGAGGCAGTGTGTTTTTGGTAGAATACTGAAAACAAATTCAAGATTGAGTTTCAGAATTTCTACGACAGTTGATTCCCCCCCCCCCCCCCCCAAATAACCCTTCGCAAAAGTATCCCGGGGTTCCACTGTACTCATTTCATTAACAGAAGGTCTCCAGAAATCAGACTAATTAGAAATCAGGGTATGGCAAATATAGTGCTGAGATGTGACCTGTTTTCCAATGTCATGTCAGCCATGAACTTGCTCAGCGGCTTCAGCTAAGCTACTTCCTCCTCCACTATCTCTACAATGGGGGGATAGTGATAGTAACTTGCTTCACATTCTAAAGTACCTAGAACAACAAAGTGTCTTATCGATGTAAAGCAGTTTTTCATCCCGTTTTTTTTTTTTTAAAGTTGTGAGGATGGTGCTTAAACATAGCATGTCATGCTGCCCACATACCACTGTAGACTCTCCTTTCTCATGCTCTTTTTTGTTTAATTAGTAGCCACAACAGCAAAGAGTTTGGTGCACTTTAACATTTGGCTCTTCCTGCATCACGTGGTAATAAAGAAACACTATCCTCAACTGGAAACTCCTCAACTGGATGATGGATGCCTTTGCAAAGGCATGGATGGTCACTTTATGCAGAATGATAATCTTGCTGCTGTACATAATGAGGTCAGTGAAGCAGTGAGCAAGGAAATGTATAATTCTGTAGCATGGGTCTGTAAGCACAGCACTGTCTAGGCTATTTAAGTTTAATGAGGCAGCTACTGTGCTGCAGCATACTCTCGTTGAACAGTCTCAGCATGTATTTCAAAACTAAAATGTAGCTCATAATCCATGTCCCTCTGCTCACTCCTTTGAGAGGCTGTGGCTCCGATTCTCATAAGTCTGCATTCTACTGCTTCTCTTTGTGTGCTAATGGCATTGGAATTAGTCCATTTGCTTCATTTTCATTGTAAATGTGGATCACAATTCTTTCTCGTCCTTTGAGCATTAGAACTACAGTACTCTGAAGTAGTGCACAGGCAGCCTCCATGTCCCTTAGGGAATATATGCTCCTCTGAGTAGTTAGAACAATCACCACAACAGTGGGTGCATCTTCAAGCATCATTTCTCTTTTTAAATACTTTCTAAGCATGCAAATATATATTCTGTGCATGGTGCAAATAGTTTTCTTGCCATTTTTAGCTGTTTGGCAAACTTTGGGAAATGCAACTTTATGATCAGTTTAGTTAAACACATTTTAACTAAAGTAATTGACTTATAATAATAATAATAGGTTTTATTTTATTTTACTTATAACTTTAGCATGAATTTAATTCCAGAATTAAGTTGATAATAACCATTTAACTGAGAGGCAGTTCTAACCTGCCAACAGGTTTTACATTCTCCAACTGTTTCATTACCCAAATCTTAGTTCTCTTATATTTTGGCAAAAATACTTCCTGCTTTCTGTCAAATCAAGCCTTACTTCATATGTAGTATATTATAGTATATTTCATCCCACAGTTAAAAAAAAAGTTATGTTAACAAGTAGTAAGGACAGGTTAGAAGAGAATGATCTTAACTGAATCTAGATGATAATCTTGTGTTCTGTCCAAGAGACCATATAGAGTTTCTGCATCTGTCCAGGAAATTACTGTTAAATCTTTGACTTTTCTTAGGAATCACATGGAAATCAGTGAGATAAAGAATGGGTGTGTAGGGAAATGAGACTGTAAGGGAAAGAGAAAGAGAAACAAGAAAAGATTGTTTAGTGGGATGGATGAGAAATGGGGATTTAAAAAATATTATATCACTTTTCTTCTCTCTAAAGATCAAGACAGGCAAGAGTGAGGGATGAGAGTAAAATGATGGATGGTATATTTCATGTTTATTCTGGTGAGGCTTACAGTGCAGGCATTTAACTTAACATTATCTTCATAATTAAATGTTGAAGTTTCTAACAAATGCAATTGAGTTAAGTTAAATACTATATTGGGACTATATAGTCAGTTACCATAAATGAATGAATGGATGCATGACTGTTGAATAAAACCAATATCTTCTAGTCTAGATAAGCCCTTATATAATATCATGCTACTTAGGTTTTACAACAATTAATCAATATAATTTGTCCTTTTCACTTAGTTGCTGCAGGACAGTATTTGTCAAACTGGCACTCATTAGATGTCTTGGATGTTAATCCCTATAATGGCTATTTTGATGAGATTTTTAGTCCAAAATATGGACTACCAGGTTAAAAAAGTCCCAGAGATGTTACAATTTCCCCACTAGTACTGTGATTGAGAAGGCGCTTCAGACATGTGGATCTCATTATATTAATCTACATTTTCTAGTGCCATATGTTTCTTCTGTGTCTGTGTGTGTTCATGTGTAAAATATGTGTAAATACACCCAGTAAAAAAACTTACAATTATTTTCTTTGACGTGTTTAGAGGAAGGAGGCATGCCATACCAGGATGCATAATTTGTGCTTTCTTTTCTTCACCCTCCCTTTTAACCTCATCTTGCAACAAAGATTATTACTATACACACATTAGCACTGGGGAGAGGGGGCTCTCTCATTAACTGCTGGTTTTGGTGTTACGCTCCACGCTTGATGATGTAATGCACTTAGCAATAATGGATTATTTTCTCTGAGGGATTTCAAGTTTATTGTCTACTTTCTCATGTAAAGCATAACTTGTTTTATGACAAAAGGCTGATGGGGAGTCAAAGTGATCACAAACTAGATGTCTTTTGCACTGTGCAACTAGCAAGAAGGGAAGGGAGAGAGAGAGAGAATGAGACAAAAGATTTCTGCCTTTTTATTTATCACCAAGGCATTAAAGTCTATAGAGAGGAGTAAAACCAAAAAAAATTGCTTCAATAAATGTGTGTGTGTGTGTGTGTGTGTGTGTGTGTACAGACACTTCCTGGCGATGCAATCTCACTACCCCATAGAATTTGTAAGGCTACCCATCCCCTGCCACTAGCAAGAGTGATTTTCTGTTTTCCTTTTACGGGGAAGGGGGGGGAATGTCTCATTTTCAAAGAGAATCAATAAGACAGTGTTGTACACCAAGGTGCTTGCTGCATTGTTATTAACAACCCCTGCTTTCCCCTTGCACCCACCCACCCTGCTTTCTGGGATGGATAGATAGATAGATAGTAACAAGAAATGGTTTTGTTCATGTTGTGCTGAATTTTAATGCCTTAAAATGCTGGTGTGCGTGTGTATGTATGTGTATATATCGCCAGTGTTCGCTCTGAGCCGCCCTGTCTTCAATAAATTGTTTTCTAATCTTTTTTTTTCCTAGATGGAAATCCTGTATGAATGTGGAAGCCATTAGCAGAGTAATTGCTGTCTGTTACCATGACAACCAGCCGCTGCAGTCACCTGCCCGAAGTCTTACCCGACTGCACCAGCTCAGCTGCTCCGCCGGTGGTGAAGACTGTGGAGGACTGTGGCAGCCTTGTGAATGGACAGCCGCAGTATGTCATGCAAGTTTCGGCCAAGGACGGGCAGCTGCTGTCAACGGTAGTGCGGACTCTGGCCACGCAGAGGTACAGTAGTACCAACTCTGAGAAACACACTCATCTCTGCTCCTCAAACTGGATCGGGAAGAAAGTGCTGAGAAGGGAGCGGGGTGGATTTGAAGTATTGCAAAGCCTTCTTTGTTGTGTGCGGGTCTTTTATTTGTGTAGTCCGGCAAAACCCCTCTCGCTCTCCTCGGCAACATGATTGGGTTTGAGTGATCATCCTGTGTGTTTTCTTTTTTCTGGATTGGAAGTCTGGCTCACTGGCTTCACGTCTACAGCTTTCCGCCTTCAAGAGTCCCTTTTTGGAGTTGATGAGTGCATTCTTGTGCCTGTTCTAACTTTGCAGTTTTTCCCCTCATATAATTTAATGTGTCCAACATTCTGGTTTCCTGCTTGGAAGACAGGTGGAGGAGGAAAGCTGTGGAGCCATGCCAGTGGCAAAGTGAGTAAGATGCAACCAATCCTTCAGATTTGGAAAAAGAAAACTTCAAGAATGACATTTGGCTGCTAGTTACTTCTCAGGGAGAGTGGTTGTTTCGTTGAGGCACACTCTTGTGTGTATGCGTACGTGTGCATGTCTAATTGAGAGAAAGAGGGAGAAAGGATGGGCAAGAGCCACTGATATGTTGTGTATGGAAGTATTGGGGACTTTTTTGACCTGATCATGGGCTGGCATTTTTATTTGCAAATGTCGGTGCTGAGTCTCTTTTTTCTATACACGTTTAAAGAATGGGTCTCAAATCTTGACAATAGCATTGCATGACATTTTTCTGTGGCTGACAGACAGCTGTTTATCCTCCGGCAATTAAGCAGTGCTTTCTGTGTGTGTTTGTGTGGTGCTTTTGTTTGTTTAAAGTTCATTTAAAGAATATCTAAATGGTTTAGCAGTGTTACAAGCAAAATCGGCAGGCAGCCAGCCAGCCAGTGAGCATCCACAACAGTGATATAAAGAGATGTCATTGTGTTAGGAAAAGATGTAGTTTGTACAACCAAAGTGTGAATTCATTTGTGTGTGTGTGTGTGTGTGTGTGTGTGTGTGTGTGTGTGTTCAACTGCATTATGTTTTTGATATAAGACTTTGTTTATAGAATGAATGGGTGTATTGGAAACTCCTGCAAGGAGCTGATACCTTGATATAAAAGTTAGGTATATCAAGAGGTATATTCAAATCATATTTATAAATTCATGAGTAGTTTTTTTTCCCTAATAGGGTGGTTATGGCTTTTAAATATGCTTTCATTCATTTGTGTGTATGTTCTGTTTGTATCTGCATTGACTCCAAGGAAAAGAGAGTGGCATCAGTGGTCCACACAGTAGAGCCCTGGGAACACCTGGGGACCTTAGTTGCACTCTGTGACCGTCGGCTCCTCTAAACTCCTCAGTCTAGCCCTTTTCTGACCCAAAAAAGGAATGAATTCACCTTTTAAATAAGCTTCAATCTCCTGCATTGTTTTAATATCTTTTACAAATTTCAAAAGCAGAAATGCACTTTGATCCCACAGGGTAAATTAGGCTGAGAGAGAATGCTTGAACAAAGGCTGTTGCCAGAGATGCATGGCTGAGGGGGTATCTGGACCTCAAAGCCCAACATTCAAGCCACAGTTTCCCCATCAGGCACTCCACAGAGGCATGGGACTACATCTCCCATCATCCCCAGTGACATTGCTACTGGTGTGATAGGAATTGTGATTCAACACATTTGGAGAGCACCAGGTTGGGCATGAGTCTTACTACAACATGCTGACTCTAAAGGAAATAAAGGTATTGGTAGTAGATATATACTCCTTGAATTTAGTGGGGGAAAGGTGGGATATAAATGCAACTAATAAATAAATAAATGTTGTTATAAATGAATCTGTTGACTACACATTTGTTCTGAATCACAAAGGGATATCTTATATACAGTCATGCTTAAGGAAGAAAATAAGTATGCATGCTGGGATAGAAATGACCGTGGCATCCTAACCATGTGATGAATAAGACCTGTTGTGTGTGTGTGTACCTACAAGTCACCTGATGACTAAATGTGGCCCCATGAATTTCATAGGGTTTTATTAAGCAAGGAATACTCAGAGGTAGTTTTGCCAGTTCCTTCCTCTGAAATATAGCCTACAGCACCTTCATTGGTGGTGCCCCATTCGAGTAATAACACTGTATTTGAGTTGAATTAATGAGGGCCAAAGGCTTTAATGAACAACCAGGTTTGAATATGGCACCTAAATGACATGAGTGTTCACACCAGTTGGACCTTGGGGGAGAACATTCCACAGTTTGGGTGCCAAGGCTGAGAAAGTCCTCTCCCATGTCCCAACACAGTGTATTGATCTCACTGGTGGGACACCAAGGAGCCCCCCCCCCCACACACACACACACAGCAAACCTCAGTCTTCAGGCTACTCTCTCAGTTCAGCCCTGCTGTCTGGAACCAGCCCTCCAGGTAGAAGCATAACCACTGAAAACACTGCCTCCTACTCCCATTTCACAGACCTGGTCCAGTAAGATACCATGTTCAATGATATCAAAAGCCGCTGAGAGATCCAGGAAGATCAACAGGATAGCACTCTCCCAGTCTTTCCCCCAGACCGGGTTATACATTACAATAACAAAGGCAATTTCAGTGTCACACCCTGGCCTGTAACCAGACTGAAATGAGTCCAAATAATCCATTTCCTCCAAGAACACCTGCAGTTGCTCATCCACCAAACGTTAAAGCAGAACGGGGATATGACCAGAAAGGGGATATTTGTAATTGGGTGGTAGTTCTCATATACCTCTGGGTCCAGGAAGATCCTCTTCAGGAGAGGGTACACTACCACATCCTTCAAGGCAGCAGACACTTCCCCCTGATGTAATGAGGTATTTACCACCCCCTGACCTACTTGGTCAATCCACCCCTTGAGTTGAGCTTACGTATGGTGGGCTGAACTCCTTCAAGCAGTTTGTTCATATCATCAGGCTTTAGTAACTGAAACTGATCCCATAAACACTGATCACATGGTACACAAGACACCTCCTTAGGCTCTGTAACAAGTGTGGTGTCAAATTCGGAATGAATGTGAGCAACTTTTTCCTCAGTGTGCCTGCAATTTTTTTACCAGAATAAACATCTGCACTCTCTGAAACTTTATCCAAAAGATTCCTCATCATGTGAAATAATCCAACTAGGTAGCAGGTTGATGTCACCGTCTTAGTGGTGTAATTTAATTGTTTGAGCTGTCTCATTTCCTCCATAGTAGGCACAAATTTAAACTTTTCTTTTAAGACTTGGGAAATTTTAGGATCACAAAAATGGGGCTCAGGGGCACCACACAGTTCACAACCTGCACTTTGCCCATCTCTGGGCTAAAAAGTAAAATCTGGAGTTTCTTCTCTTAACAATAAAGCCTTTTTAGAACCAAACTGGCTGGATCACAGTTGGAAGGACCTCGACAGATCTTCTGTCTTAGACTGTGGAAAGATATTCATGGCAGAGAAAGCAGCAGGAGATTAGTTAAGCTACAGGGCTAAGTCAGTACAAGTTTGCTTTAGAAATCCATTTGTTTTATGACAGCTCCCTGCAGATCCTCCTCTTCTAGTGTATGGCTTTTTGAGGACCGCTTCTTCCTAAATATGTAGAGTTGCAAGACCGTATACAAAAAAATTAGAATAAGCTTTCCTCTTTCCTTTGTGTTAATTGTTTTCTGTTCCCTATATAACTTTGTAAATAAAATTATTTTAAAAAGAAGAATCAAAATGGCAGTGGTGGCTGATCTGGTGTCCTTTGAGCTCCACTGTGTCCTGAAATGTCCACTAATGATACTCTTTGCTGTGAAAAAGGCAAGGCACAATCTGTTCAAGGGCAGACAGCCTTCTCCTTGCTTATCATTGCACAGGAATGGACCTGATGTCAGCAGATCTGAGCCCAGAAGAAATCAAAGAAAACTTAAAGAAGAGATTGAACCATTGATATAGTTGGAAGAAGAGAATATTACAGACAGAAAATCATTCAACGTGCAAGAGAACAGAGGACAGTTCTGACATAATGAAGAAATAAGAGGAGAAATAAAGAAGTTTATCACACCGGGATGGATTGGGAATGGAACGAAAGGGGTCGGGAATGAGTGCAGAACGAGTGGGGGGCGCATTTTACCGCACACAAAAGTCCCCATTCCATTCCATTCACTTCCGTTCTGTCCCACAGGAGGCAATTTTTGAAAACGGTTACTGAACAGTTCTCAAAAATCGCCTCCTGTGGGATGGATGGGGAATGGAACGGAAGGATCAGAACGGAATGGGGACTTTTGTGTGCGGTAAAATGTGTCCCCCCACTTGTTCCAGCATATAAGTGATATAAAGCATATATCGCTTCCTGGAAAAATGGATACAGTTGTGTCTCATGTCAGAGAATGAATATTTAATACCATTTTAAGGGGCACAGAATTATGGTTCCCTTAATAAAATTTTGGATCTGTCTGGTGCGATTTTGAATTCATTCTTCATGAATAAACATGTAGTAATTAAAATGGAAAACAGGTTGAAAATATTTTGTCTGCTTAACCTAATAGAAAATAGGCAGAGAATGTATATAATCATGCACAATAAATATACTGGAGAAGGGAAAATACTGTGATTGTAAGGAGACCTTTAGTAGCCTTTGCCAGTGTGTACCAATGAGCTGTTTGCAAAAGACAGTAGTCCAGTTCAGACTAAACTATTTTGTTCCAATAAATCATGATTTCTTGGGACCAGGTCTAAGTGTTGTGGCACATGTGTCCTTCTGCCTTCCCTTTTATATTTTAGTGCAAATACCTTCAGAATTTGTTCAACAACAGTTTCCTGTTATGTCAAACCAAACCACTGTGGCTTAAATTTTGACTACTAACCAGAATAGCAAAATTTGATTTGATCCTGGTTTATAATCCTGATTTGTAATTGGATCTTAAACCAGAAATCCATCTGGAAGTACTGTATTGTATTAAGTTGAAAGGGGGGGGGGGGGGGGAAGGGAAGCATTCAGGAACAATATCATTATTTGCTCTGATAAGTGAGGAGTTACTAAACTGAGAGTGTTATGTTGGCTGAATCCAAGTTCATTTCATTTCAGTCAGAAGGTCAGTCCAGATGCAGGAATAGATAGAAAATGGAAAAAGAATGCAAAAAGAAAGAGAGAAGGGATAGGTTTAAAAAGGAGCAGAAGTCCTTGGGCCTTTGACCTTCACAGTTATGGCATTATGATTCCAGTGTAACTGCCATGGTTCCTTCTGATGGAATCCTGGGTTTTGCATTTTAGGGAGTGGTGTTTTTTTAAAGAATTCTCAGCCCAAAGAGCTGTATACCTCACTGCAGGATACTCTTTTTCCGTACGTTTTAAAATGATGGTTGTGAATCTGAGAATGTAAAAAATATATATAATTACCCCCCCCCGCCCCCGCCAGGATTCCACAGGATTATGAGAGGATTTTATAGGATGCTATCATGGCAACTAAAGTGGTATCATAGTGCTATAAATTTGGAGTATGACAAACCCCCAAGAAGAGAAGTAGGCACTAGATGCTAGTATAAGATTTGAGAAAGAAGGGGGGGAAAGGATACCAGCATAGGCCGAAATCATTCCATCACCTGCCCTAAGATAGAGCCATACAAAATCATGACTTCACTATTTCAGAATCTTGTGCTCTAGACATAGTACAGCTGTGGAACCTTTAGTATTCTCATGGAAAATAGACAACATTTGGAAAAATTACATGCAGGCTGGGAGATTCTGGGAGTGATAGTTCCAAAAGTAAAATGTCCCAAAAGCTCTGGAAATAAGGTTTGTTTTCTTAGTTAGAAACTAAGTGGCACAGTATGTGCAGTACTGGAGTTTCTGCAGCTGAAAATAAAACTATACTATAGAATATCCCTCTCTTTGAATAGACAATGCTTAAGAAACTAGAGTATATTTAGTTCCTGATCTCTGTGTCACAAGCACAAGAAGGAATTGTCCTCAGGTCAGATCAATGACTGGAACATGAGGATAGAACATGAGGATTTGTTGTGTTATGTGGTATGGACTTGGCTAGCTTGGCTGAGGCCTCTGGATGAATGAGATGAATGATGCTTCTCTACTGCTAATTCATCTCACTACATTAGTGTTTATGTTGTGGTTAGAGTGGAAGGGCACTATAGTATGGAAATTAGTTGGGATGTTGAATTCCTCTTTATGACAGTGCGTTGTACCAGAGGATCTTTAGGTTTCTTCCATCTTATGACTTAAGGGCTAACCCACAACCCTTCTTTCTTGTCTTGTAGTCCTTTCAATGACCGCCCAATGTGCAGGATTTGCCACGAAGGCAGCAGTCAAGAAGACTTGCTTTCTCCCTGTGAATGTACAGGAACCCTGGGGACTATTCATCGCAGCTGCCTGGAGCACTGGCTGTCGTCTTCAAATACCACTTACTGTGAACTCTGCCACTTCAGGTTTGCAGTAGAGCGCAAACCGAGGCCGTTGGTCGAGGTCAGTAAATGGGGCATGTCCTCAAAAGCTTAGCTTTAATGATGTATGTTTTTACACCAGGATCACAACAGCTTTGCAGCTTCGATGAAGGAAAAGAAAAGCGTTGCATTTGGGGTGTTTAGAAGCAGGAAGGGGGGAAGAGAAGGGCAGCAGGAGGGCAGCAGTAATTAAAACTTCCATGTTTCAGCAAAGACCCTGAGTGAGAAAAGTGGAACTAATGGTTTGGCTTCGTTGTGGGCTTCTATATACTTTTTATTTGCTCTCCATATGGAATGTTTAGTGCACATATGGGTGCTCTTTGTTTTAGTAAAGATTTTTTTAAAAGAACATGAAAAAATATTACTGGTATGGGACTGTAAATATAGAACAATCTATTTTGAAAAGACTTCCTGCAGAGATTTTTTGGTGTTAAATTTTTAGCATTTTTAATAATTCTTTGTTCATCTGTTCTATCTCAAACTCTAGACAGTTGTTTTCTTCTAGTTGTTTACAACTGAAGACTTTCTTCTAAAATACAGTGGACCCTTCCCTTATGTGGGGGATCCATTCCAGACCCTTCTCCCCACATTAGGGAAAAAGCAAGTATGCTCACACCATTGAAAAATAAAAAAATGGTGATGCGCACACCACAAGTGTCTGCCATTATTTTTTCTCCCACACAGCTTCCACATAGGCTGGAAGCCATGTATGTCGCACCACCTCTTTATTTTTATAAAGCCTTCCTTTTATTTTATATTTGAATAATTTGAACATAAAGCAGTGATGATGAGAGTTCAGAATGTGATACTGTTTGTCTATGAATTCTTTTTAAAAATGGTTGTAAACTTGTAAAAATAAAAATAATTGTGATTAATTGCTATGAGGACATTATGGTCAAGATCCTACACCATACTGGTGAAGATCGGTCTCTTACAGCAGGGGGTGATAATTCTATCTGGTTGCTTCCTCCTCGGTGTTCAACATGCACTGGGGGATTGCTGGGTGCAACTTCATTTCCTATGGCAGGAAGAAGGCAAATGTCAGCCCTCCTCCAAGCAGATGGTTCTGCTTCTCTTATTTACTGGGCAATTTGCTCCAACATTCACTGTGAGAGGTGAGGAAGGCTCCGGTCTAGTTGGCAAAAGCAGCAACAAGGTGGGATGACTGAAATGAAATTTCTGGCAGAAGAAGGGAAGTAACTGTGTTTGTTTGTCAGAAGGTAACAACAAAGAATCTAGTTGAACCTAAAAAACTGACATGTTTTATTTGGCATAAGCTTATTTGGGCTCTGGCCTGCTTCATCAGATGCATCAGTATACCTTGCTGTCTGCTACAACTGACAAAACTGTGTGGCACCCTATGGACTAAAAATCCAATGTGGGTGAGATGTGGATGAGCAGTTAGGTTTTAGTGAGAAGGCAGAAGTTTCATTGTGATCATGTCTTTATAAATCAAAACCAAAACATCAAGTAAACATTCTTAATTTTCAGTAAATATGACACTTGCAGGAACAAAAACAACCCCTATAAATCTAGGTGCTGCAATTGGACAGAGTAAATAGATTTTAGGGCCCAATTTACTTCAGTTTCCCCTTTGGGATTGGCTGCTCATGAAAACATTCTTTGCACAAATGGAATGTGACATTTTTTGAGGAGTGATAGTGACTGGGCGAGTTGAAATTGAAAACTAGCCCCTCCAGATTTGTAGAAGCTTTGCTGTTTCATCATTCTGTGGTGAAATGAACATTTATTTTGTCCAAATACTTTTTTGGGGGGATAGAAAGGAGCAAGACAGATATTTGTGTCTGTATGCTGACATGAGATAAAAACGCAAACTATCTGTAAGTAAATCCAGGAACACAGCTCACATTACAAGTCACTTTTTTTTTTTTAAATGCTGACTTGCCAGCTGTTCCTCCTCACTGATAAGTCTTTATCTGGTGGTATAAGACTTGCCAAATCTTCCTTCTCCTCATGTAAACCAAAGGTATACGTCAGGTAAACCCAGTTGCTGTGGGGGGGAAAGGCAGTAATTTAAGGCTTAAATGCAAATTAAATATGTATAGAATATTTCTGGTATAAAACAAGTATTGAAGGGATAAAACAAGTGTATCTCAAGCTATCTGAAGTGGGGGACCAGTAATATTTTTTCCTAAGGTGCCAGGGACTGGTAACGTATTTATACTTATTGGCTACAATCGTTTGATTCTTTCCAGAAAATGCAATAGGAACCTGCCATCAGTGGCTTGTGGACCACCACTTTGAGTAGCAGCACTTTAAAGTACATAAACAATAGTATACTGTAAATATGATAAATTTACAGATAATAGAAACAAATCCTAAATGCAGACAGCAACTACTGTATTGTTGCATCAGACCTTCCTCCTAACTAGACCTTTCCTATTTGTAATTCTTACAATTTGTGTAATAATTGAGGATACAGCATAGCTATTCATGATCCAATTAGTGATTATGAGTCTATCCTACCACTGCAGGATGGAACACACATGGGCTCTGGTTGGACCATTGGCTACCACAACTGCTATTGCAAAACTGTCTACAGTCAACCCTCTGTATCTGCCGAGTTGCCATCCATGGATTCCAGTATCCGTGGATGGCAAGCCCGTGGGGAAGGAGGAGGAGGAGGGAAGGAAGGAAGGAAGAAAGAGGCAGCAGCAGTGGGGAAGAAGAGGAGGAGACCTCCTGGGAGATAGCCAGGGAAGGGGCTCCTCTCCCCTCCTGAAACCTACCTTGCCTTCCTCTCCTCCTCGTTGTCTTTCTTCTGTGGTTCGGCGGGCATGGCGAGGCATGGAGGGTCAGGAAGTGGAGCGGAAGAGCTTCAGTGGGGCCAGAGCCAAAAGTGACTGAGAGGTCATCCGGTTGGTCCCCAGAGCCCCTCCCAGGAAACAGTACTCCACAGCGCTGCCCTCAAACCTTCCTTCCTCCCAAGTCTTCAGCCCCAAGGCTCGTGGTTTCCGTCACCCCCGTGAGGCCTGGATGAGCCCCTCTGACCACCCCATTGGTTATGTACTGCGGGGAGGGACAGATGGAGTCAGAGGGGCTCATCCGGGCATAACAGGGACGACAGGAACTGTGAGCTCTGGGCATTCCTTGGGGCTGAAGCCCTGAGAGGAAGGAATGTCTTGAGGACAGCGGTGTGGAGTGCTGTTTCCTGAGAGAGGCTCTGGGGACCAGTCAGATGGCTTCGTGTTTCCTTTCGGTTCTGTCTCCACTGAGCCTCTGCCACTCCACTTCCTGACCCTCTAGGCCTCGCCATGCCCGTTGGGCCACAGAAGAAGGGCAAGAAGGAGGGGGGGAGAAAGGCAAGGTAGCTTTGGGTGGCTGGGGAGGCAAAGTGCCATTGTTTTCAATGGTTGCACGACCATGTGCCAGCGCCACCAACTGAGGTCAATGGGACTTTAGAATCCATGGAATTTGGCATCCGCGGGGGGGGGATCCAGAATGGATCCCCCACAGATACCGAGGACTGACTGTATATGAAAATGCACCACCATTTCTTCTCTGCTAAACTGTACAAACTATGAACTGGCAAATTTTCATATATCTTATGATTGATGATATTGGGGAGTGGACACATTTTTGTTAACTTTAACTTTTATTTAACATAAAAGAGGCCTGCTGTGATCTGTTTACTGTCATGATTTCCTGACTCATGAGTTCTCCTTCAATCCTTAAGCAGACTCTGCAAATAACACAAATAATGTGTTGTGTGCCTTCAAGCCATTTCCAATTTATGAGATAATGAATGAATGAATGAATGAATCTTTATTTATATACCGCTATTCCAATGATCACAGCGGTTTACAATCAGTTAAAATACGAAAACAGCAAAATCCAATAAAAGAAATCCCCCCACAATACACACCTGTCACAAAGTTTTCTTGGCAAGATTTGTTCAGAGGGGGTTTGCCTTTGCCTTCCTATAAGGCTGAGAATGTGTGATTTATCAAAGGTCATAATGGGTTTCTATAACTGAATGAGGATTCAAATACCCTAGTCCCCAGAATCATAGTCCAATACTCAGATCACTTCAGAGTGCTGGCTAATTATGGGCCCGTACAAGCAGGCCAAAATAAAGCTGCTTTGGGTCACTTTGGAGGTATGCTGTTTAAATGACGCACGTGTCTTAAGAGGCCAGAAGTTGTACCAAAGCTTGGTCCAGTCCTTAGGACTGGTGCGTGGCTTTGGCGTGGCTTCTGCCCTCTTAGGACACATGGATCATTTAAACAGCATACCTCCAATGTGACCTGAAGCAGCTTTATTTTGACCTGTCTGTATGGTGCCTATATTACCAATAATGTGTTAGGCAGCAGGCAAGGGCATAACTATATTCCTTTTTCAGAAACAGCAAGGGCTGGTGATATTATTACATTCTACCATGTATCGAGTCAAATTTTCTCATTATATTTACTTATTACTTGTTTTGGCGCTAAAGATCCCTTTGTGAAACATTATGAGGGGATTCTCCACCCCCATTAGTTTTTTTAAACCTTTTATATGAATTTTTAAAAAGAAAAAGGACCAAAAAGTAATTGAAAAAGAAAACATGATATAGGTAATCTAGCATGTAACTACATTTCTTTGGCTATAGTAACAACTTGATTGGAGGTCACTGTAAAAGTAAATTACTTTTTAAAAATAACTTTCCAAGCTCTGAACTGAAGTAGGGCTTGAATTTTCTTTGTGAGAAGAGAGATTTGTTGAAATGCAAAACTTCACTGTCCATTGTCTTCATCTCTCATTCATTTTGCCAAACAGGTGGACCAGGTGAACTACTGGCTTTAATTTATGGCTTCTGCATATCCACTTTTATGTTACCGCAGAATATTCAGATCACATTTGTTGAAGAAAGCAAACAGAGAGCATGGCCTTTTAAACAGTGGGCAGTTATTGTGGCTTCTTTTTCATAATTTCACAGCCTAGTCTTGGATCTTTAAACTTGTGGAACAGTAGTCCTAGTGCGAAGTTGTGAAGTCAGCTAAGTATTTTATAATTGTCAGGAGATGGAGACTAGAAAATGAAAATTCATATGCAAACCTTTGCATTATGTTTTGATCTTCCTATTGATAAAGAGGCATGTGTTTCTTTCTCTTTCCTCTTTTCTTTCCCCTTAGTGGGAGAGATTAGATTTTCTCATTTCTTTTTTTCCTGTTAAAAGACCACAATGCCATAGATAAGAATTGTATAAGCAATATAAAAGAGTCTGGTTTCTTCAGGCTGTAGTAGAAAGGAGTGCCTCACAGTATCAGTTATAAAAATGTAATGTGAGTAAGTATTTTGAAGGTGCGCCTCATTTTATTTCATTGCAACAACAACAAAAACCTGTTGAAATGGGCAATAGAGTCTCTGCATGCTTTATCTAATACTACAAAAAGCAGAATTTAGCTTTGTGTAGTAAATTGCAGTTCACTAGCCAGGAAATCACTAAAACAGCATTCTTATCTGTTAATCTTCACTACTACTGATGCATCAGCTTCATGCAGAATTTGGCTTTCTATTTCCCCAGCTGGATTCCCCATCAGGACTCTGGAATGAGTCTTGGGCTCACATCACATGCTTTGCTTTCCTTCTCTTCTTACCTTACATACAACAATTCCCTGCTTCCTTTTGTGGTTTAGGGCAATTACAAGCCATCAAGTCCAATCCTCTGCCATCAAGGAACGCTCCATCAAAGCACTCCTGAGTCCCCGCAGATATCCATCCAGCCTCTGTTTTAAAAACCCCAAAGAAAGAGATTGCATCACACTTGGATGCTCCATGTTCCACTGTTGAACAGCTCTTCCTATCAAAAAATTATTCCTAATGTTTAAATGGGATCTCTTTTCCTGTGGTTTGAATCCATGGGAACGTTGGACTAGGAACTCTGTGTCTCAGTCTCTGGAGCAGCAAAAAACAAGCTTGCTTCATCTTCAATGCAATATCAATAAACTCATGCCCTTTCATGTTGTGTAATTTGGTATTTTATTGACTGTGATTTGTATTTGTATTTGTATTCATTTTACTGGATTTAATCCTGCCTCGGTCCGCAGGGAGAGGCAGGAAATATAAATAAAGTATTTATTATTATTATAATTATTAGAATTGATATTTCTAACACCTGTTGGCATAGTAACATTTAGGATGAGTATGTATTTTTGCACTAAAGAATTACAGTGTAATTATAAAGGCACTGTTAAACTTAAAATTGTGTCTGTGAAATATGCCGGTATAACTGTATGTCACTTTAGAGACAATAGGAAATGAGATGTTCACTATCTATTTCTGCAACTCCTCCCCATAAGGAAGCCAGCATCTACAGTGGCAGGAGGATGTACCACCATGGCTATTTAATGAGGGGGGGGGGGGGCAACCAAGTAGTGGTCAATTTCACTTTCACATCTACAGCAGGTGATGAGAGATGTCACTTTCCTGTCTCCACCAAATACAGACATAGGCCGGTTACAAACCGGCAGTTGGGACGTCCTCTGGACGTCCCATTTTAAAAAAGGGGCGTCTCTTATAGACGCCCCTGAGTCTAGTACGGACTGTGTCCGTACAAGATGGCGGTGCCCCTTCCACATGGGCGCCGCCATCTTTACGTACTGGACGCATAGCGTCCAGACGTGTCGCGGCGCCTATGACGTCATGGAGGCGCTGCAAAAAGAAGCTCCGAAATGAAGCTTCTTTTTTGGTCCGCGCGGGAGCCGCGCCGTCTGAAGGCTCCGGCTCCCCCACGGACCTACTGGCGGCAGCAGCAGACCGCCGCAAAGCGGCGGTATGTACCTCGCCATAGTCAGGATAGCAACATCTCCTCTCATTGCCCAGCTGCAACACTACAACTGGTCTCTGCTTAGATGCTGCCCCATCCAATCACTAAATGACCATAGGGTGTATTTTCCCACCATGGAAGTTGCCTTTCTCAGGGTCAGAAGGCAGCCCAGTAGAACTGCACTAGCAAAGTTGTATGCTCTGCCAGTTACCATGTCAGATCTTGGCCAGGATGTGTCATCTTTGTATTGCTGTTTCTGGTAATTCTTTCAGGATGTCCATATACAGATAAGCATGACATGATATTATGGACATCTGACTTAGGTAGGGAGCCAGAAAATTGGGAATTCCAGATTACATTTCAGATTTTGTCTCTGCAATTTTTTCCTTCTAAATCAGAACCACCTTGCATGCTTCATTTAGCCTCTGTGGGACAGCGAATTCAACTCTCAGCTCATCCACAAGGTTCACTAGGTGACACTGGGCCAGCTGCCCATATTATATTACAATAAGCTATTAAAGGAATAGAATGGGACAAAAATAATATGCATAACTGCTAAAATAAATAATAAAGCCTGTTCTTCTGACAAGTTCAATACAGTGGTACCTCGGGATACGAAATACCCAGGTTACGAAATTTCCGGGATACGAAAAAATCCCATTGGAAATAATTGTTCCGGGTTACGAATGTTTTTTCGGGTTACGAAGAAAATTTTTGGTGCTTTTCGGCGCTTTTTCGCACGAAACGCGGCTTTTCCCCATTAGCACCTATGGCAATTCGGCTTACGAAGGCTTTTCGGGTTACGAAAGCGGCCGCGGAACGAATTAATTTCGTAACCCGAGGGAGCAGTGTATAGTAAAGAATGGAACCTTGTTAAAGTATTACTTATTGGGTTGGAATCAAGATGTGAAGAGAGAAGTAGCCTCATCCTCATCCTCATCCAGTGTGGCTTTCCTTATGTGGAAAACAACCAGTCTGAATAAAAGAATCCCCTGTTCACATAAAGGCACTCCACACAACTAGTGATTGGTTCCTTCATGTAGAGACTTTCCTTATGAACAGAAACTTCTCTTCTGACATGTTCTGTCCACTTCAGGAAAACAACAACCGGGTGGTTCCCCTTTCAAATATTGATCCAAACCTGGTAAGTAACATCTAAACAGGGTTCTTGTGGCTCAGCTGGCTGTAGGTTTTTGTGCAAGCTTCCTTCTTCCATGAAGTTATATATTCTCATCTCAAGACCTAGTCTAGTATCTTCCTTTTTTACTTTGACTATGGTTGTGGCTATGCATGATAATAGGTGCGACAGACAAAACTGTCTGCACATCAGTTTTGCTGTATTTTCCTGACAAGAGGAGACATATCTGCAAATTTATTAACCAACCCAGATGCCCTAGCTTGCTTTCTTACCCCCTTCTGTCACTTTAATATTACTGCAATTGAGGCATTGTCTGTGAGAATGCACCCATAATCCTGTATGAAATAGCAAAAGTGAAGTTAAATCCAATAGCTAGCCTTTACTGCAGTAACTGATTCAGTTACTGAATGATAAGCCAATACCTATGTTCATCCCGTTGATTCAGTGGTTTCCTCTACTTGGGACTGACAATTGGATTCCAATGTGAAGAGTTACATAATCAGTAAAGGGAACTGTAGCATTGCATCCTCTGAATAAAAGGAAATGGTATGGGAAACAGAAGCATATTCCTATTTTAATTTTTGTATGAGTAGCACAATAAATACCTAGAAAATTTCAAGTCAGTGACATGGATCACAAGTCCAGCAATGGATTGTTCAGAGTATGCCTGCTGACGTTAGCAGATAATACCAAGTGAGCAGTTTGTGGATCATAGTTTAGATTAATTCAGATAAGGAATTTGGATGTGAAGTTGCTTTAAGATTTTTATTTCCAATATTCAGTGGTGCCAAAATGAAAAATATAACTCTAGATTACTTTAGAAGTTACTATGATGTTTTTTTGGCAAAGATTTATGTCAGCTCTTACTAGAGCATAAAGGGCTATATGCTATTTTTTTAAAAATGGGAATGCTACTGCAACCTATAAAATAAGTTAATGCAATATAAAAATGGTGGTGTTCTAGTGTGCATGTGTGAGTAAAATGCATATTGATGTATGTGTGTATACAAAGAGAGAGGGGGAGAGCGCTAATGCATGCGTGTCTGTTAGCCCTGCATAGGTTTGGACCAAGACCATAATAATGCATTACAAAGGACTTGTTACTTTTTTTTTTTTAAGCAATCATTCGGCAGCTGTGAAATTGATGCTAGTGAGAAGAAAGCAACTCCAAACATGAAAGGATTAAGATGCTAGGTAACAGGAAGATTTTTGAAGCCTTGTAGTGAAATATGAATATCGTTGACTGGTTCCCATACTGAGCTTTGAACCATCTTCCCTCCTGCCCTTGGAAATGTCTTTTGTGCATCCCATCCTTCTGCCATTCAACAGAGCAGGAAGTTTGTATCCTGTATCTGCAACACAAGGGCCAAAGCTCTTTGACATAGTTCACAAAGAGATCACTGTCAAGGCTAGGAGGTGAAAGATTTTAAGTGTGTAATCAACAAGACAAAATGGGCCATTGGCTTTAAGAACTAAAGCAGACTAGAGTCTGTTGCAGCAGAAAGGAGATAACTTCATTACATTCTCCTGAGGTGGTTGAAAGTCCTTCTGAAAGATTTATCTCTCCCCCCCCCTTTCTTTTAAAAGCTCATTCCAAAGATCAGAAATGAGAGCACTGAGAGACATTAGAACAACGGAAAAACAATAATCCTCAACTAGAATAAACAGCACAAAAAGGCTGAATTTGCTGTACTGTGTGTGTAAAAACCAGCTAGCTCTCTGAAATAACCTGGTCATGGAGACATATAATGTAACAGTAGCCTCCAACAAGCCGCTTCCTGGGTTTTACATTGAAAACCCATGTATGGTATGCATGTATTTCAGTCTTCTGTTCAGTAAATCCTTGGAGGATTGTTCTGTAATGGAATAGGTGCATATATAGAAATTAAAAATGAAGTTTCAACAGACAGTGGGTTGGATCTAAACTTGGGAATACTTAGAGGTGGCCCACTGAAATCATTGGGGCTTCAGTAAATGATAACTAAGGCGGGTTCCACACCACCAAAAAGTACGGGCTCGGCACGTACTAGGGTTAGGAAGAGGCGTCCTTTCCAGACGCCCCTAACCCTAGTACATGCTGAGCACATACAAAATGGCGGTGCCCATTCTACATGGGTGCCGCCATTTTGACGTAGCGGACACTTAGCGTCCGCACATCTCACCACCATTATGATGCCGCAAGTGTGCCAATGGTGCTTTGTGGCATCATAATGGTGCCGCAAAAAGAAGCCACTTTTTGTGGCTTCTTTTTGCTGTGCGGAGGAACCGCGCGGTTTGTCCATTGCGGCTCCTTCGTGCAGCAAACACTGGTGCCGGCAGACCGCCCTTTTGGGCAGTCTGTAAAGCGCCTAAGGCCTGATACAAATGGGCAACAAGCACCATTCTGGGGCTGAAATTAGAGCTCTTTTTAGGGGTCCCGCAGACCATGGTATTTGGTTGCTGCAGCCTCTGTGTGCGGCAGAAAGGAGCGATGTCTCGGCACTCATTTCTACCCATCTGTATCGGGCTTAACTTTAGTCACATTTTTTAGAGCATGTCTGAATCCAGCCCAATAACTACCAAGTGTACTGTGATTTCCCGGTCTGCATTTCATTCACATGTCATGTACCCACCCCCCTTTTTTATAAAAGGGGGAAAAGAGCTTTTACTTTCTTGTCCTATATATTGTAATGTACAGTGGTACCCCGGGATACGAATTGATCGCGTTACGAAATTTCCGGGATACGAAAAAGTTAGATTGGAAAAAACTATTCCGGGATACGATATTTTTTTCGGGTTACGAAATTTTTTCGGCGTGAAATTCAAATGCAAAGCGCGGCTAGCGGCTTTCCAGCGCTAAAAAAAAGCCTTTTCGGGTTGCGAAATTACTCGGGTTACGGACGGAGCGGCGGAACTAATTAATTTCGTAACCCGAGGTAGCACTGTATGTAAATATGTAATGTATGTAGTAAGCTCTTGAAGCAAGAACTTCAAGACAAAAAAAAAAGTCCCTTGCCATTCTGTGGTTGAAACCTAATACTGAGAGGCTAGTGAGTCTTCTTGGATGAGTAATAACGCCTCCCCATATCCTAGGATGAGAGGGAAGCAAGTTTTTGCTCACTTGATTCCATGTCAGAAGGATTAAGAGAAGATTCAGGTATCCAAGGCAATTGATGGCAGAACAGCTAAAAACATCATCTGAAAACATGGAGGGTCTTAAGAGTTTGCAAACTGAGAAACAAGGATAGAACCCTTTGAACTTCTTCTCTCAGAAAGCATTCTTTATGACAATATGTGAAACAAATAGAAAGGAATGGTATGCATTCAGGGGATGTAACAAGAGGATCTCTCCAAAGGTGAAAGTGTTGGAAAAACCTTGATATCATGTTGAACCAACACCAATATACAGCTCATAATACATATTCAATGCAATATCTAAACCCCCCTTTAAAAGAATTAAACATCATGCAATTAAAATTAAGCGGTTAAAATAGAATATTATCAATAGTCCAATAATCCAATGGGCAAAGTGGTGGCATACTACATAAGAAGGGGAAAATGTATTCATAGCTGAGTTATTCTATTCAGGGATGGCCTGCCAGAAGAGATCCATCTTAACAGCTTTTTTAAAGCTGTCTAGGCATGTAATTTTAGTAAAAGAAACCTCAAAACCATCTCTAGATATGACTCATCATACAATTTTGCCATATACCATCCTCTGAATTGTGAAAAACAAGATGTAGATGTATGTCACAAAGAGAACTGGAAGATGTATTTCTTGGTTGTTTCCAGTGTATTCTGTTTACTAAAGGTGCCCCCTAACATTTAATAATCAGGTGATGGAAAAGCTGTTTAAAACACATTTCTTATAAAGTAGGCAAACTAATGTTTGCCATAAGATTGTTCAAAACATTTCCATATATACCTTTGTATATGTGGGGCATCCATTGCGGACATCCTTGCAGATACAAAAAACACAGTACCTCAAGTCCCATTGTTTCTAATGGTAGCACAGTGTGCAGCCACCATTGGGATCAGCAGGGCTTGCCATCTGTGAAGCTTAAATCCATGAATAGCAAGCCCACGAATAGCAAGGCTCCACTGTAATCCACTCCTGTTTCAAAATCCAGATGATTAAACATATTTTTATGCTGGGTGGGGGAGGATTGGCATTTATTGAAATTTAGTGTCTTGTATCAGTGGATAAATGGTAACAATAAAAGCTGCCCATATTTTCTCCACTAGATCTGGGGTGACATAGTTAGATGAGTAATTCCAAAGGAAGATCGTAATTATGTCTACTGCAAATGACCTCTCTCTGGAACAAAGACAGAGAGGTTCTTCTGAACCACTTTTGCTGCTCTACATACAGCAGTAGGTTGGTTAATATCTCCATCTGGATTTTAACTGAATTGTAGTACAGTAGAGGAACTATGAGAAGGCAGTGAGAAAGGCCTGAGATGTAAGGTGAAAGGGCCAGAGGACAGAATCTGGAGGGATAAGAATTGTTCACTTATCAAAAGCCTGCAGCCAGATGATTATTTCTTAGCTCTCTGAAGTTGTGCTCACTTTTCTAAATTTTCCTCCCAGTCACAAAGACTAGGTTTTTAAATGAAAATAATTCTTACGTGCCACATTAGAGATTTTGTAACAGGCATAATTGTTTGGTGCTTGTTGAATATGTTAAGAATGCTTGTCTTCTTTCTCTCTAGTCCACTGCCATGATACTTGAAAATAGCTTCTTTTCCTGTCTTCATATTACTCTTTATTATTACTCTTTTTTTTAAAATACATTAAAAATTAACTCTCTAATATCTGGGTATATTCATTTTCATAGTCCATTGACTTGCCAAACAATTCACAGTATGTTCTGCTCTTGGTATTAATATTGTCAGAAATACAAATATGGGATGTGAATGGGGAAATGAAAGCTCTTCTCACATCACTTGAGAGTTTCAGTGTTTGTTTTCCTGATGAAGAGGTAGTTCATTGTTAAAATTAAATAGCAGTTTGACTCTCTAGCATGGGAAGTATAGCAACAAATAGGAAATACATGCCCTTAATTGTCTCCCACAGGTATGCCATATCTTTAGAACACAGTGGTTTTCTTTTATTCATAAGCAATGTTCTTGATGTTCTAAACAAGATAGAATAGTATGTTCAAAAGATATCCATTTTATTACTATGTGACATATAAATAATTAGGTGACCCAGCACAAAGAAGGCTGTGGCAAACCCCTTCTGAACAAATCTTGCCAGGAAAACCCCATGATAAGTTTGCCTTAGGGTCACCATAAGTCAGAAATTACTTGAAGGCACATAACAACAACACAAAATAATGTTGAAGACTCAAGAGCTTTAGAGAATCTGCAAACTGTTCATGGTAGAAGGCCACATTCATTAGCAGTCATGAGTCTTGACACAGCAGAAGCTCTCCGTGGCTGGACCTGGCACATAAGTACTTTATGTTATCTGTCTTTCTTCCAAAATCATTTAAAACCCTACAATTAGATTTTTATGGAGCACGTTATAAAATTGCTAGGTTGAATCAATAGAAGATATCAACAGCCCAGCAGTATATTATGGCAAACCATAATGTTATGCTAATATGAATGAACTGATCCATTAGTGTTACAGGTAGTTATACTACCACAAGTGTTTAAGATTTAGTTTTTAATGGCCTATATTTGCACAGACATGGAACCACTACCAAGGGGAAATGCTCTGTTATATCAGCAGGACTAAAATGTCGTTGAAAACAAAGCCAAATTCACACAGCTAAATTCAGTCTTGTAATCTTCTCTGAATATGCCAGCCACAGATACTGGCGAAATGTCAGGAATAAACTCTTCCAGAACATGGCTGCATAGCCGGAGAATCCCACAAAAAACTGTGGATGCTAGCTGTGAAAGCTTTCAACTTCACATCAATCTTGTCAGCTAACATGCTTTCCAACATTAAATGAACCAACATTAAATGAACCAAGACACTGTACATGCAGCATGTGCCACTCCTAGTGTCACTTAAATTGATTTGTTTTGTTTTTAATTCTGCTTTTTAATGGATGTATTCCACTGGAATTTTAAAAAATTAACAGAGGCTGAATGAAGCTGTTTCTTATGAATTATGTCAACTATTAGGAACAGGAGAAAATCTGTTGCGTTTGCAACTTTTGTTGGAGAATCAGTTCAAAGAACTTGTGCTGGGTCTCCATATCTGTCACAGAAGCAAGTGGTGAAATGTGTGACAGAAACAGATTTCTAGATGCTAGAAAGACATTTGCAAAATTGTAGATGTGGTGTCTCCTAAAAATTATTCTAGAACTAGCTGAAGTTGCCTAAGTATTTGAGGACTGACTGATATCTTTATTCTATGCCTCAGCTAAATAAATGCAGCTAACTTAGGCTGCATTTATACTGCAGAATTAATGCAGTTTGACACCACTTTATCTGCCATGATTCAGTTCTATGGAATTCTAGGATTTGCCATTTTGTGAGATACAGTAGTTAGCCTTCTCTGTCAGATAACTGTGGTGTCGCAACAAACTACCAATCTTAGGATTCCCTAGGATGGAGTCATGACAGTTAAAACAGTGCCAAACTACATTCTGCCGAGTGGCAGGAGCCTTAGAGATACATGTCTGATCCATAGTTTAATCCTAACTACTCACCCATGAATGTGTGTATCCATCTGTTAGACTCTTAGCTTGCCTCACTGTTTCCTCCCCCAACCCTTCCATGAATTATCATATATACCCATTGCACACTTTGACACCTTCCCCTCATTAAAAATGCCTGACAGCTTTGAAATCCCAGATTAATAAGTGTACACTTAACCAATTAACCATAATTTAAAATTTTAAAAAATCCTTGGCTTTGTGTCCATCTTTTTCTTGGCAGCTGTTCTCGCAAGCTTCAATCTTGCTTCACATTCACAAAAGCAGCTTTTCTGTTTAGGATCATCTTGTATGTGATGAAGTAAGCCAGTTTGAGATAAAGCCTATTGATTTGGGGATGTGGATTTTTTCTTAACAGCAGCTGAATATAATGCTATGACCTTTTGGAGCAGCAGTAGCATACACTGCTGTTACTGTTGCTGATGCTGGTTGTCCTATGTCCTGTATAACCTTCCTGTTATATCTTGTAGGCTGTTTATTTCTCCCATGTGTTTCTTTACAGCTGACAATATGTATTTTAGTTTCAGACAGCTTACTCCCTTGGACCAAGTGTATCAGAAGTAAGATCTGCATCTGCTGGTAAATCTCTGTGTGATTTGCAGTAGATCAATAGGAATTTCTTATCCCAGATATTTTGACAACAAAATTACATCCCATCCCTCCCTGCATACTACAAATAGTACTTCTAAAATGAAAGAGCTTGGGAGTAATCAGAAGTATGGAAGTCTTGGGTTCAGAACTCTTAATTCTATACCTTTGCATTAATTTTCCACTGGGAAGTTTTATTTTTATTTTATTTTTTAAAATAAAGCCCTCAAAGTTTTTACTGACTCTTACTTTGAACTTGCCTGAAGTTAAGTGTCATTTACTCCTCAAGGAAGTGTACATATGACTATTTCAAGGGAGAAACCCTGTGCTATCTTATTTAGGGAGTAAAACAGATTGGGCATAGTGATACTTATGCATAACATTCTTAGGAACAAGTTGTGCAGATCTGCAGCTGGCTGCATATGGATCTGGAACCAAGTCTCATTAATGTTAACAGAATTTGTTTTTTGACTCTACATAGTTAGGATTGGGTTGCTCAAGATCAAGTACTCCTGTTCTAATGGTGGATCCTGCCCATGCCTCCTTAATAGTTGATGAATTTAAGATTCCCCTGGGAATTTGATGATTGAGCACTGGAAATTACAAGTTAGATCTTCAGGCTAACTTGAATATGTGCAGAGTCTTGTGAAATTGTTTGACTATATGCTAATTGCTCATCCAGAGAAGGTCAAGAGTGCCATTTAATCCACCTAAGGCAAATGATTGCTTGACATTTGCTTCTGCTCTGAAGAGAGGCTGTATAAAAATAGTGGCCTTTCCTTTTAGAAGCATTCAGTGTTCATTCCTGTTGGCTGAGTAAAATTAAAACAACGAAAAAGGAAGAGATTGTATCCAATTCTTTTTGTAATAAGGGAGAAAGGTTCAAGACTATGCACTTAAATATTTAAACACATGGAAATATGGTAGAATTAGGTAAATTTTAGTGTTAATAATCTGATGAAGCTGTGGAGGCTCTTGTCAAGCCAGACTTTGAAAGTTTACCTTTTGGACTACAAGTCCCAGAATCCCTCTGTCAATATGGGGCTGACCACTGGGTGGGTGATTATGGAATCTGTAGTCCAGAAGGGCATCTGTACTGTGAAACAACCAAGTGTTCTAAAATATTAAACCCCTAAGTATATGCTCTAAAACATTTGAAAAATTCAGTTATTGAATCAGGTGGTTTAGAATTACGTAAGAAACCTTACCTTAGGGTTGGGGAAACTGTTGACATTTTATTTCTTTTAGACTGCAACACCTACAGTTCCTTACTAGTAACAAGGTGGGGTTGATAGGGGTTGGAAGATCAAAACAAGGGTTTCTGACCCATACCATTCTACTTTAACAGCCAAGGATCTATGCTGTGGAATCCTGGGATTTGCAGTTTGGGAAGGAGTGGTAAGAATTCTCAGCCAGTGAGCTCTAGTGCCTCTCCAAATAACAAACCCAGGATTCAATAGGATGCAGACATGGCAGTTAAGCTAGAATCAAGGTGCTAGAATTGCATAGTGTAAAAGGGCCCCTGGTGAATACTTAGATGGAAGACAACCAGAAAATACCAGGGTTAAGGAAGGGTAAGGTTAAGGAAAGGGTTGTGCTTGAAACTCTTGTAGAGCAACTAGCAGTCATAGTTGGCAGTACTGGGTAAGATTAGGATTGGCAAGAAAAATAAAGGACAACATGAAATTCCCTCTTCTATATAACTATTACATATACAGGAGCCCTGACCCTTATTTCACCTGGCAACCCTAGGTAAGATGGGCTAACAGTCTGATCAGTATAAGGCATTTACCTGTCTTCCCAGTGGGGAGGCCAAGAATGCATTTTACCACCACTCTGTTTTATACATAAAGGGATGGGCTGACCAAAGGCAATATGTGGGGCTTAACCTGAATAAAGGAGACTATGAGGCAAGAGGTAAAGAGGTAAAAAAAAGAAAAGTCAACTTTGGCCTGTTACAGACTGCCAAAATAAAGCTGCTTCGGGTGTCTTTGGAGGTATGCTATTTAATTGATGCATGGGTCCTAAGAGTCCGGAGGTCGCGCCAAAGCCACACTCCATTCCTAAGCACTGGAGTGCAGCTTTGGTGCAGCTTCTGGATTCTTAGGATGCATGCATCATTTAAACAGCATACCTCCAAAGAGACCCAAAGCAGCTTTATTTTGGCAGTCTGTAACAGGCCTTTGTTTTGTAGAGAGGGAAGTTCCTAATGTCTTGAGCTCATACTGTGCACCTGCTCATCCCACAGCAAACTGAAAAGTCCAGGTGCTTATTATCCATTTCTGCAGGTCACCTTTTGAGCAAACACTTTTCCTCCCAAGTCTTTGACAAGTCACCTTAAAAAGAAGCATTTCTTCCCCCTTTTTTCCACAGTACACATTTGCTTCCTCTCAGTTGTCTTATGGTTTCTCATTACAAGGATTCATGGAAATTGAACAAGGTGTAGGTTGCAATCAATCATGTCTTGAAGTAACACAATTGTAATTGGGGACTGCAGCAGAACCCTCACCCAGCTGCTCTCCTCAGCGGTATTTTCTAAGGAAATCAGATAAATCTCACAACAACAGAACCCTTCAACCTTGTATAAAATGCTTGAGGTCTGTATAAGAGTTCTGGTTGAGTTTAATATAATAAGACCGCCTTGTTTTTTAAAATGTCATCTTCCCAACTGCCTTGCCAAAATGTTTAACTAACCTTGAGGTGACAGCAATAAGTGATGGGCAAAAAATTTAAACATTTAGCCGCTGTTTTCATCCTCTGAAGTCAGTAAAGAGGTGGCATTTTCAAAGCACTTTCATTGGAGATAGTAGTGCTTGAACTTATCATCAAAAAGCATGCTCTACACATACACAAAGCATTACTCAGTGTCTGCAACATCTGGTCATGAGCAAAAATGAATGCAGGAACTGCCCCTGTGATTTTCTCATAGATAGAAGCGTACTTCAATTAACAAAGCTTTTGACAATATTGCTCCTTTATACAAAGTCTTTTTATGCTCAACTAGCCTACTTTTCATCCTTTTGCTGTGTCTATCTGGAGTTTTTTGGGCAGGATCAGCATTTGAAAGATGGCAAAGGTGGGCTAGAAAAATAGAGACTTTCAGTGTTGAATTACAGCAGTGTGTCTGCAGTAAACAATGCAATAAAACTTGAGGTGGAAAGGAATGGGATTCTACTCTTTCCTGCACGTCAGCAGGCTTGGTAAACAGCAGTTGCCTCCAGACTCTCCTGCTGAGTATGTGTGAACAGAAATGAGAAAGAAAAGGGGGAAACAGATTAGCCTGCCTCACCAATTACTTTGCAGCATTTTTAAAAAATAGCATACATCCATAAGTCTGCCACTGTATGTACTGTATGTGCCTTCAAGTTGCATGTCAACTTGTGACGACCCCATGAATTTATTAGGATCTTAGGCAAGCAATACGTAGAGGTGGTTTTGCCAGTTTCTTCTTCTGAAATATAGCCTACAGCACCTGGTATTCAGTGGCAGTATCCTATCCAGGTACTAACCTGGGTTGACCATGTTTAGCTTCCAAAAGCAGACAGAATCTGGAGCCTGTAGAATACTTAGAGCTACCAAAACAGAATTCATAACAAAAGTGGAGTCTGGTGAAAAGTGTGAGGGGTAATCATTTCTGGATGCATTTTGGAAGATGCTTTGAAGTAGTCTCTAGAAGGCTCAAGGTGTTTTTGTTTAGTTATACTGTGTGCCCTTCCCTTACGTGGGGGATCCATTCCGGACCCCCCACGTAAGGGAAAAACATGTATCCTAAAGTCCCATTAGAAGTAATGTGCTGGCCAAATGGCCGTAATAACGTTATTATTATTATTATTATTATTATTATTATTATTATTATTATTATTGTAATGGGGCTTATGCACATGGTGTGCTGTGCTGTGCTGTGGTGCACATGCCACGGCCGTGCACCCCGTTACACCTTCCTGGCACGACGAGGTTTCTTCCAATGCAGGTTTCCAGTGTATACTGGAAGCTGTGTAAGTTGTGCCTGCGTGTAACACGGGCGCACTGTACAAGGTTTACCTGATCTGGTTGTTTAATTTCATATGTTTGTATTGTTAGTATAGAGCAAAAGGTTCGCAAGAACATTTTTAGGTACTCTTCTTTCTTGTATTACAAGCACATATCCCTATTCTTTGCTTGTTATTTTTGACTGTAGTACCAAATTTCCTATTAAATAATTAATGTCCAGGAATTCATCTTATATCAGTAGGTAGATAATCTTGGGCAGCTGCAAAATAAAGCACCTGGCTCCTTCAGTTCCTTCCCCAAAATGCCTCTGGCCACACAATTGGAGTGCAGGGGCTGGTGAAGGGAGTTGACATTCTGGACTAGTGAGGGGAAACCTGTGGGAGTGGCAAGGACCCTTTGAATGGAGGATAGCAGCCAAAATATAAAATGCTCTGATGCTGGATTGAACTGAATCTAGATGATATTTCTCCAGAACTAATAATATTATAGATGGTATACATTTTTTACATTTTAGTTAATCTTCATTTGCAGTCAAGTAGAATAATTGGTCACAATGTTATACACTTTTTATTGCAGTATACACATATAAGAGTGTTGTTAGACTGAGGCCCGGTACAAACCGCGAGGCCAGGGCAACCTCATCGGCAGCCCTGAGGCCCCAATCCGGCATTTTCCGGGCCATGGAGACCACTTCTCCATGACCTGGGAAAGGAGTGTCCTTGGGGCTTCGTGCCCCTGGACACTCGGCCGTACAGAGGAGAAAGGGATGGCCCCTTTCTCCTGTGGATTATTGGCAGGGCCATGTAATTGCCATGCCAATGATCTGCTGGCAGGAAGAAGCTGCCTATAGCAGGTTATGATGTCTCTGCTTGTCGCAGATGTGCGGACACTGTGAGTTGCGCATGTCATCATGGTGGCCCCCTTGAAACGGTGGTAGGTGCTCTGGTAACCTCTTGAAACGGACCTTGAAACAGTGGTACATGCTCTGGTAACCTCTCACTTAGATTTCTGTAATGCGCTCTACATGGGGCTACCTTTGTACCAAGCCCAGAAGCTTCAATTAGTACAAAATATGGCAGCCAGATTAGTCACCGGTACATCTAGGTTTGACCATATAACACCTGTTTTAAAAGATCTTCACTGGCTGCCTATTCGCTTCTGAGCGCAATACAAGATGTTGGTTATTACCTATAAAGCCCTACATGGCTTGGGCCCAAGTTACTTGATGGATTGCATCTCCCTATATAATCCGCCCCGCACACTTAGAACACCCTTGTTATACGCTTCCAAGATCCCCCGTGTATAACAAAATCAGTGTATGCTCAAGTCCCATTAAATATAATGACATAGCAAAATGGTGTCCCTTATAAAAAATGGAAAATCAAGGTAAATTTATACTTTTTTGGAACATTTTCAAACCGTGTATGCTTGAATCCGTGTATAAAAAATCCGTGTATAAGAAGGACCGACTGTACATTGCCACATCCCAGATGGCCTTTTCATTAGCAGCCCCGAGGATCTGGAATAGTCTTCCCGATGAGCTCCGTCTTATGAACCCCCTGGAATCAATTAAAAAGAGCCTTAAAACCTTTCTCTTTTGTCAAGCCTTCCCCCCTGAAGAATGAAGCTTGTATTTTTGATGCCACCGATTCTCTGCTTATCCTGGATATGTATGTTGTATGATTGTTATTAGAGTTTTTGTACTATTGAATTTTATCTATGAGATTGTTTGTAATGTTTTTTAATTAGTCTGTAACCCCGCTTCGATCCTATGGGAGAGGCGGGGAAACATAAATAAAATTTATTATTATTATTATTATTATTATTATTATGGCGTCCACACGTTCTAGGGTTCTGGACTGTGTGATTTCCATGCGGTCCTGAACTCTAGAATCGGCAGCAGTACACCGCTTTGTGCCCATGTGTATTGGGCCTGACTCTCACAGTTGTTCAGTTGGTTCCACAACAGGAACCATGATCTTGAGAGCATCCATTGTGCAACAATTAGTTATCTCCCTGATTGACAGTAGTAGGGGAGGGATTGCTGTGAGTTTGCTTGTGGAACAGTCAGCTGCACTAGGCACTGCATTTATGCAACCTATAAAAAAATATGCAAATATTTTTACACTAACATGATGTTCCAACAGGATTCCAGCAATGGTTGCAACATCACATGTAGACAGATGCTATGATCCTCACAGTAGCTTCTCTCACTTAAAATTTGCAAATTGTCATCAGAATCTTGCCCACTCGGAAGGTCTCCTGATTAAGCATTTAGCTAGTTCCCAACTCTTGCATTGAATGTTGTGATGTACACAGTAGATTTGAATTCATTTTTCCTCTGTGTTCCTCTGTCCCTTTTTAAAGCATTCATTTGGTTTTGTGGTTTTTATATCTCTATGCATCATTTAACATTAACAGTTCTTGACACTTTGAGAACTTCATGTTTCAGTCTGTTCAGTCTTTTAACAAAAGTTAAATTGTGTTCATTCAGTGTTTCAAAAGAAGTTGAACTGTAATATAATTCATAATTAAGGTAATTCTAGGGCTAGAGTTATTATATTTGATCATTCCTTTTTACACTTCCCCTTGGGCTTTTGTACTGGGTGCATAAACCTATGTTTAAGAACTCATTTCTCTTAGAAGCCATGTTCATGTTTTTAATAATCTGCATTAGATGCAAAAGTTTGCCTAGAGAGATAGAAGTCCACCATTCCCTAACCATCGTTGAGAATTGTATAGTTTGATATGAATCTAGTCATTAGTTCTCCATAAGTACTTTTGGTCTCACCAATTTCAGTGTGACTGCTTGTTGTTTTCTGCTTTAAAGTCATTTCTGACTTACAGTGACCCTAAGATGAATGTATCACAGGGTTTTTTGTTTTTGTTTTGTTTTTTGTTGGAGGGGGCAAGATTTGTTCTGAGGGAGTTTGCCATTGACTTCCTTTGAGGATGAGAAAATGTGACTTGCCCAAGGTCACCCCATTGGGTTTCCATGGCCAAGCAGAGTCCTGTTCAAACACTGACACCACTATACCACACTGGCTCTCCAGTTATGTCTGCTAAGCATGACTAAATCTGGATGCAAGCCTATATACGAGGATGCCTTGAGTACAGTAATATACTTCTAGAAACTGAAGCATTTATTTTCCGGCTCTTCCTTCTCCTTTTGTTTGCACTTGGTGACATTTCCTCACTTCCCTTCTTCTTACATTGTGGCCTTTCCCCTCCTCACTTCAACTTCTAATAAAGCTGCTGAGATTTATTATTGGCTTCATATTATACCTTTAGTACTTCTCAAAAAGTCCCTTGGGTTAGGAAACTAAATTGCAGCCTTACCTTCTCTCATTCATTTTGAACTGTGCTTTGAGATACTGAGTTGGCCTGTTGGCTGCAAATTACAGTCTGGAAGAGACAGAAGGCAACCTTGCCCTACTCTTTACTGTAAGGCAATGCCAGATGCTGCCTCTTCAGATAACAGCTACGATGGATAATTCAGCATATCACTTGAAAAGACTAGTGGCCCTTTCACACTAGTCTTTCCAGTTACAGTAGTATGATTCCATTTCATTTGCCATGGCAACATCCTGTGGAACCCTGGGTTTTGTAGACTGGTGAGGTACTAGACCTCTGTGGCTGACAATTCTAAGTACCGTCTTTCTAAACTTCATTTCCCAACATTCCATAGAATGCAATTATGGCAGTTGATTATACTTTAACTGCCATAATTGCATTCTATGGAATGTTGGGAAATGAAGTTTAGAAAGACAGTACTTAGAATAGTGCTATAATTGTGTTGCATGAAAGGGCTTTAGAAGACTAGGAAAGGGATAATACAAAAACTGAACAGAAAATACTTCTCAACAGTAGTCCATCAAAAACAATGGGTGACCAAAAATTTTAGGTGAAAAGTAATACCAAGCCCACTGTGGCAGACTATTCTGCCTCATGTGTGTAGAGTAGAACTATATACATCACTTAAGCAACTCTATGGTCATTAAGCATTTTTTTCCTCCCAGTACCTCTTCAGTCACTGGATCTAAGTGGATATGGATATTATAGATGTGTTAAGATTTTGGGATGTTTTGTACATACATAGTTATCTGTGGCCTTACCAGTTTAACAAGTTTGTAGGAAAAGAAAGTAATTGCTGTTAAGAAATTTTAGTTGTCCCACTCACTCTTTCTAGCCCATTCACACTACAGAATTATAGCACTATTCCTTCACTTTTACTGCCATGGTTCCATTCCATGGAATTGTGGGATTTGTAGTGTAAAAAAGGGCATTTAGATTCCTCTGCTGTTGTGCTTTACTGCTTCAGCAAACTAGAAACCCCTGGATTCCATGGGACAGAATTCTAGCAGTTAAGATAGCATAACTTTACTATAATTACGTTGTGTGAAGTGAGCCCCCATATTATAAATTCAAACTTTTCCATTGTAATCTGAAACTTTCTAATATATTCTGCCTATCTCTTTAAATTAGTAGGAGGTTTAGCAGCATCTTTAACAGCTTTGGTGGTGTTCGTTTTCTCTCTCTTTCCTTTTTCTCTTTTAGTCAAATGATAAAGATAAGAACATTAGCTGAACTGTACCTATATGCACAGCCTTTCACAACTATATAAATGTAAAATACATTTACAGGTTTAAAAAAATATTTTACATGTATATTTTGATTTGCTGTGTTATGACCTAATACTAAATTCACTTATCTACAGATATTCCATTTTACCTTGAATCTGCTTAATTTGCCAGTAAAAGACATTTTACAAAAACATTTTCCAGGAATGTTCAAATGAGAGGAGGAGACATAATTGTGTTATATATTTTGTGTTATGTTGATTATCTTACATACCATGTGTGTTTTAACAACATATTTTAAATTCTCATTTGTTTAGAAGGATTACACTACATATGTGAAAAACAAATCAAATGGAGGTAATTGCTGTTAAACAGGAACACAAACAGAACATCAAGGCAAAGTTTCATATTAAGAAGCATCTATAGTTTACTCATCTTTTCCTTTACAATACTATGCCCATTCACACTACAGAATTATAGCAGTGTTATTCCACTTCAACTGCCATGTTTCCATCATATGAAATCATCGGACTGATAGTCTGGTGAGACACTTGTGCTTTCTGGCTGAGAATGTAAACTGCCAATCAGAACGCCTTAGGGCAGAACCATGGTAGCTAAAGTGGAATAAGAGCACTATAACTCTGTCATGTGAGTGGACCCCTAGTTTTTGTTTTTTAGATAATCCATTTAGCAAATAGTGCAAAGAATATTTTTATAGAAAGAGAACATTCCAAGTTGTGACTTGTATGGCAATTAAGGCAAGTAACCTATTGAAATCATGCCCATTTATTGAGACTTAATTGTGTATTAATTCTTTCTACAGTGGCTAAAAAATCCAGGACCCCAGCACGAAAAACGGACTCTGTTTGGGGACATGGTGTGCTTCTTGTTTATAACCCCATTGGCTACCATCTCTGGCTGGTTGTGTCTGCGAGGAGCAGTGGACCATCTGCACTTTAGTAGTAGGCTAGAAGCTGTTGGCCTCATTGCACTCACTGTCGCACTCTTCACAATTTACCTCTTTTGGACACTAGTAAGTACTCCTTTGTTTTAACTTTCATTTGGATTGGACCATGATGGTTCTTAATTTTGTCATTAAGTGTTATGCAATCACTTCCCAGCTATGTCCTATCAAAAGGTATCCAACTTAAATGAGAAGCCAAACCATCCTTACCTTGAAATCTAATGCATGTTCACACAGAGAATTTGATTATTTTTGGAAAGGTGTTGATGGTCAATTATAAGTGAAGGGGAAGCTGGGCAAAACTGGCCTAACATATGAGGAAATAGGCAGATTTATGGATGAGCAGGAAGGGCATGTCAGCTTGTGATCTGTGCAACCAAAGGAGACTGTGACAGCTTGATCTCCTTTCATACCAATTAGTCCAAAGCAAAAGCAAAAGCCCTAGGATCATACCCCAGCATGTTTTCTTTTGGAGTTGGAGAGCTGCTGGAAAATGACTTGTCTGAGTCAAGCCTGCTTTTTCAACATAATATGAATTGTGTATAAAACTGAAATTGCCTCAGGACTAAAAGCTGTAAAGGTTTTTGGGGGGATCATTTTAAAGTAAGTCTTCTGTTGACAGTATGCAGGAACAACCTGGAATGCTCTGAACAAACTACAGTGGGAGAGATCTGAACGTTATCATTCCTTTGATATGAGGTGACAAAAAGATAACATTTTTCAAGCCTCAGTGTAGTTCAGAAATAACAAGTCTGAATGGCTAATTCAACACAGTAAGAGGGGAAGATAGGTTAGACAAAGATAATGTTTTTACAGTGCTAAAACAAGTATTTTACTATGTACACCTGTGTTTTTACATTTTTTGAATACAGCCTGTTTTCCTAATACAGACATTTGTTCCTTGTGTCGGTAACTTCTTAAGCCTGAGGGAAGGGTTAGCAGCTTGATCCCAAGAACATTTAAAGCATAGTACTTAAATTTGTCAGGTTATCTTTCTTGATTTCCACCCTGGTATGGAGGAATGGCACTTACTTTGGTGTCTAGATTTGCAAGGAGGAGTAGTTCCTACAGCAAATTTGTGAATGGATATTTTCATGTAAAACTAAAAGATGCTTTTGGGCTGCACTTCTTCTACGTGTGCTCTTGTGCGAATGCTAATATAGAATAGTAACACTAAATTGTACATTGTCATTTACCCAGGTCTCAGATTTTTAGTACAGCATGGGAAATAAAACCAGAGGGTTGCCTCCTACATTACACAAGTACCTGTCATGAACACTAACAACAGGACTTTCCCTTTACCCCATCCCCACTAAAACCTCCTGCCCCCATAGGCTCTGGAGAATCCTCCAAGCCACTAGAAAAAAATGGAATGTGTTCTGGGGCTGCAGGAAGAAGGGGAATTGGTTTTGCCAGTGATATCTATTCTACTAGAGGATGGAGATGATTAAACAAATTACAGTAAGTGACAGTTCCTCCTCTTCCCTAAAAGAAATTGTCATAGAAACTGGTGTTTTCTTGGAGAAGTAGCTTTTGGGGACTGTGACTCCCAGAATTGTCTAGACAGCATTTCCCTGACTGGGAAAATAGAAGACAAACAGATTTGTTATGATGTAAGCTTTCAGAGGCAAGAGTCCACTTCATCAGATGCACAGTATTCGCCTCAGTTGGCAGATATGACAGTTATAAAGATATGTACCTGGAGAGAACATAATAAAAAGTATGTCCAAAATAAACAGCGAGTCTCTCCAGTGCAGCTGTCTGTTACTCTGGTGCTTGCATTTTCTAATCTTTAAAATACATCAGTACTGTATAATTTTGCTTTCTGATTATGGGCATCAGTCTACAAAAGCTTGTATCACAATAAATTATTTATTTATTTATTTATTTATACATACATACATACATATACATACCCCGTCCTTCAGCCCTAAAAGCTCTCAGAGAAGCATATTTTTTTTTAATTAAACGGTTTCCTCTCCTCATGCTTACAATTAAAAAAAATCTTTTAAATTTTAAGGTGTAAAAGACAACCACCTTGCTACTTCTCTGAAATATAACAGAGCGAGGAATGGTGATCCACTTCTTTTTATAAGTTTATGTCTCTTATACCATATATCAAATAACGAGCTTTGTTATGCCACAAGATAATTTGTGATCAGTTTTTGCTGATTACTTTTTTAAAAAAATTGGAACAACAGAGAGAGATTGGCCTGATATGCGCCGGCCTGGGGCCAATTTTAGGACTTGGGAGAGTGGAGTGTCCCCACACTCCCAAGCCCTCCCGGGCTCTACCAGCTTCAATTTGGCGTGCTTGCCTCCAGACAATGTGCGCTGATGACGTGCATTGTGTGCCACATCCAAACTGCATGGCACACAATGGATGTCACTGCACCACTGCAGGGCACTAATGGCACTTTGGCAGTGGCCGAGAAAGGAGCCGCGATTCACAGCTCTTTTTCTGGGCACATCATTGCTGCAGCAACAATGCATGGGACAAAGGGGTGGCATCTCGCCGCTCCTTTCCTCCCGTCTGTATTCCCCCATAGACTTCTGTGCTAAGCTCACTTACTTACAACTAAGCTCTGTCAAACTCAATGGGATTCACTGCTAAGTAGCTATGTATAGGGTTGTGCTGTAGAGGCTGATACTACTGGTGACATTATTGTCATTGTGCTCTTGCTCTTACAGTTTCATAACCTTCCCTGAATTTTCTACTAATGCTTGTCTGTTTTCCTATTTAAATTGTTTTGTATGCACTGGCCTTTGAAGAAGCACACAAGCCTTCTGATGAAACCTGGCATATACAGCCTCATCCAATAAGTGAACAAAAATGGTTGGAAACATGTTCTGTTTTTGTTCCAAATAACATTTTATCTGTCAACATTTCAAAAAGAGTGTGTGGTAGCTCTTTTGCAGTCTCCAATTAAGAACGGGAATGAACAAAATGTCTGAACTACATATTTGGTTCTTTCACTGTGCTTTCACTACTCTGCTTTTTAAAACTCTTGTTCCACAATTTTTTTTTAAAATGCATCTACTTTCTTTTTGGCATTTACTGCAAGACAAAGTTAATAAAATCAATCTTCCACACTAGCAAAAAGAAATCAGTGTCTGTCAGCTGTACAGTGTCCACATAGAATAAAGCATTTAATTTCAGACTGACTGACTACAGTTTCTTTGACTGGAATTTGTAATGCTCAGGATAAATTATTGGGTGGCTGATAACTTACTTTCATGTATCTGTAAGTAATCTGAATTTGCTTTATCTCTGTACCAATTCATGCCACTTAATAGCTTTTCATTTGAACTGATTCACTCTCCTTTAGAGAAAATCCTACCACAAGCAGTGTTGACAGATTATGGCCGAAATCCTTAAAAGAGACCCATTGAATCAGTGGGATTTACTTACATGTTTACTCATCATTCAACAATCGATTGAATGGGTCTACTCTGTGACTAACCAACAGGATGCCAACCCATGACAAAGATCGTGCAATAGTTTCTTTTCCATTCAAGCATTTCTAGAAAGGAAAATGTCATTTTTATTTTTCTTCTGTTTCTGTAAAACAATACCAATTTTAATGGCTACTGCTATTTATCACCTTCTACCAAGGTTAGGAAAGAGTAGTCCCTAAGTGTATGGCAAAGGAAAGTGATTACAAAATGAAATGTCATTCAATGGATTTCCAGAGTTTAGAGGTGAGTGTGACTCCTCATGTAGCCAAAATGGCACCATCCATGCCCATACCTTCTGTTTATAGCAGACATAATGATACTATAGTGATGAAAAGGGGGCAGAGAAGGGCAACCACAATAGTCAAGAAGATGGAGCATAGGATTCCCATAAAAGCTTACTATCTTAATAGTGGTCATTTAAAACAATAATAGGATGCCAATTGCAGACCTTTTCAGATTGGTGACCTGATCAACATATGAAGACCTTAATCCTGTATGGCTCAGAAAAGTATAATAGTTCTGTCTGTGGACCATCACCACCTCAGCCCCCCCCTTCCACAGCTATTCTGTTCCTGGTGAAGACCAGACAGGATCAGAGAATCATTTGACCAAGTCACTATAGCCAGACCTGAAATTAATACTTCCTCACTGACATCCTCTGGTGGCTCTCTGGAAGTCTCAGTGCCACTTTAACCATTTTGTGTCTGGCTACAGGGACAACCTCCTCGGAGCCTTCCCCCCCCCCAAAAAAAAAGACATATAGAGGTATAAAGGAAATGACTGTTTATACCAGTAACAGGATGCCAATTGTAATATGATTTCTTTAAATCCTTGTTGCCTATCCAAGCTATAGGAAATAGAGCTGAACCTCTTGTGAAATTCTTGTTCAAGGAGTAGGAGAGTTCACTGTGTGTGTGTGTGTGTGTGTGTGTGTGTGTGTAGACATAAACAGATCTAAGCTGTGTTATATGTGCACACTGTTTTTATTGTGTAACATCCGTTTCCAGCTGACAGGGACTAAAGTGGGTGCCCAAATGTAGAACACGTACCAAAACACATTGGGTGAAGTATATAAAATCTTCAATGGGCCTCTACTCATTCAGTAATTGGGCCTGAATCCCCACTACAGAGGTCACAGAGGTCCAGTGCAGAACATGCAATGATGTACACCGCATTGTACACTGCAGTTGCACTACAGGGTGTGAGCCATGCACATTTAGCCCTGATCCACATATTTTGCACTACAGAAGTATCCAGTATAGGGATGACATAATACAAGGTGAATGTAACTCCACTGGCAGTTCCTTTACATTATGCTCAGCAATGTAGGAGCTCAGTCAACCTTCACCACCGGGCTTTGATATTTATAAAATAGGACAAGGTGACTAAAACTCTGATTTGACAAAAACCTGCAAGATAGAATGGCTACTACCTTTTACTTTTAATCCATAGGTACAGTATATAGGGCATTCCTAAGATCTTGAGAGGCAGAGCTGTTCCCTGCTCCACACCTTTGGACTAGAAACTCTTATTCAGCAATAGAAATCCAAAGGTAAAGGCTGGACTCAGCACCAAGACAGTTTCCACACACAACCAAAGTGATGAAGTTGTTTGAGTGTTGGATTAGTACTCTGGGTGACCTACTCAGTCATAGAAACACACTATAGTTTTTTGTGGGTTTTTCAGGCAATGTGGCCATGTTCTAGAAGAATTTCTTCCTGACGTTTCGCCAGCATCTGTGGCTGGCATCTTCAGAGAATGCATCTGGCAAAATGTCAAGAACAAACTCTTCTAGAACATAGCCACATAGCCCGAAAACCCCACAAAAAAATATGGATGCCAACCATGAAAGCCTTTGACTTCACATAGAAACACATTGGCTGCCCTGGGACAAGTCATAGTCTCTCAGCTTCAGAGAAAAGCAATGGCAACCCCCATCTGAACTAATCTTGCCAAGAAAATCCAATGTTAGATTACCTGTAGGTAAGTCAGAAACAACTTGAAAGTATGCAACAACAAATAAACTAAGAAAGGAAAATGATTTTCAGGCAGACTTCAGGAGGGGGCAAGGAGGAAGAGAAGGGGAAAGTTGTCCATTTTTCTGATGCTGCATTTCCTCCATAGTCCATGTTTGACTTGGCTTTGAAAATGTTACTCAACATTAAGCCAGAAATAATCAAGAAGTTGAACTCTCCTCTCCCCAGCCAGAACTACTATTGTGGGTTTTTTCTTTTATCTTTCACTGTCACTCACAGTGGCCTGCACTGATGGTTATAGTGTGAATGCAGATTGTTACAGATTGCTATATTGCAGGCGAGAACCGATAATGTATCTGTTCTAAAGCTTATGGCAACTGCTTAGCTAGACTGCTGACAAGGAAACTGCTCTGTCTCTCAAACAGAAATGTATATTCCTTGATTATCCTTACTGATAAGCATTTCAACAGAACTTCTTCATAATAGAATGGCAAGGAAGGTCACTAATTGCTCAGGTAATTCAAGAGATAAAGCTCAGGAGAGAAAGAGTCTGAAGAAAAACTATCTGCCTCATGGCATACCTGTTGCCTGAAGGGTTTTCAAAATAATTTGCTAACTTTATGCTTAGGGTATATCCACATATATCCCTGGCCCAATCCAGGAAGCGAGATCTCTGCAGGTAGATGATGATGATGATGATGATGATGATGATGATAATAATAATAATAATAATAATAATAATAATAATAATAATAATAGGATTTATTTATATGCCGCCCAATCACTGGGAATCCAGGCGGCTTACAACAGGGAGGATAATAGACAGTTCCCTGTCCTCAGGCTTACAATCTAAAAAGACACGACACAAAAGGAGAAGGGAATGGTAAGGGGGAGGGGATCAGATCCAGCATTCTTCTCTCCTTCTGAGGCCTGGACCAAGGCAGATGGACCAGAGGGAGGGCTCTTTTTCTTAATCGAGGTCGGGCCTGATGGCGTTGGGCCTGTCCCTTCACTACTTCCCAGGCCAGAAGATGACAGTTGATGACAGACTAATGCAAATACACATCAATATTGTGACCCACGGCACTGTATAGAGCTGAATCAAATGCACCAAATGATTTATATGGAAATTTATATAATCCCTCAAGGGATGGCAGTTGTGAGAAACAAGCATGATTGGAGCAGTACTGGGGGAAATAACTTAAAACAACTTTTTAACACAGAGTTTCTGTAAAAGCAATTGTATCTTATCTGAATAAGCATTTGCATGGGCAGCATTACATATTAGATATTTTCTTCCAGACTGATTTATTTTAGAATATGCTTTCGTGGATTGCACTCTGCTTCATGAGACGCACTGAGTCAATATTAAAGGTGCAGGTATATTAACAGTTAAACCTGTAGCTGTAATATTGACTCCGTCAAAAGTGTCTGCTAAAATAAATCAGTCTCACAGTGCTGCGAGGTTATTTCTACCCACCCCTTTCTGCTTTTTTAAAAAATTGAAACAAACCAATATGGCTATCGCCTTGAAATCTTCCTTCCAGAAAATAGCTTTTTTAAAAGAAATTGTTATTCTGTCTTGAATAGCCAGTAGAGTCTATTATTGGTTTTCTTACTGATTGTGTATACCATCCTGCCAAATTCCTTTGCTGCATTGTTACATATTATGGGTTGTAAATGTCAACTTAGACTGATGATATTATATCTGTATGGTACATCCAACTCTCTCTTGGGGTTCAAGATGCTTCCCAAAATTAATCTTAATTATATCTCTCAAATTGCCAGAGGGAATCTGACATGATACAGAACTACCACCACCACCACCCCTGTAAAAGCCTCTTCAAATCTTATGAATTGTTCCATTGTATATACATTTTTAATGGCAAATGCTATTATGTATTTTCTGGTGTGGATCTCACCCCAAAAACAATTTCCAACTTAAAATTACTTCGGGAACTTTAACAGTGGTTTTCTTACAGGAATAAAAATCAACAAGATTATGTTTTAAGCATTGTTCTACATTTCTATACTTCAATGATAAGCCTAATATGAACATCAGATAAATCATTATACTTAAAAACACAGTATCAATTGCTTGGTAGTTTGTAGTTTATCTTGGCTGCCATGGGGGCAATCTACTTCCATTCCTTTTCTATTATTAAATCCAGCAGGAGGGGGCTACATTAATGAGGCAATGTGCTCTCAAGCTCAGTAGTAGAACAGGCATCACATTTTCATTGTTTAACAGCAGGGGATCCATTTAATAGGGAACATGCATAACTGCTAGAACCCACAACTGGTGATATAATAAGATAACACACTGTATATAGAGGACTAATACATATATTTAGTGGAATCAAGTTGAGCTGGAAACTGCAGAACCCATGGCCAATGCATGTATTTGGGATTAGGGTGCCCACCTGTGGAGAGCCAAAAAAGAGGGAATGTATTACAAACAGGAAAGCCAAAAACGACATGAATTTACATACATCTTGCATATACAGTTGTATAGCCTCAGATGCAAAAACTGGGAATATTTCTCATAATTCCGTTAGAAATATAGTACAGTAAAACTCCCATATCCACAAATTGAGTATCTGTAGTTTCATTTACCACATCTGAAAAAATATGTTCTCTTTAGGCATTATTAAGTCCTCCAGTGCAATTCTGTGGTCACCCTTTGGCCCAAGCATATTACAGGATCATGCTGGAGGACCTAAAAATGCTTAGAGAAGTGGTGTCTCTAAGCATTTCTACTTCTTCCAGTGTGATTCTGTGGTATGCTTGGTCTGGAAGTCGGTTGTCTCATTGAAAATAATACATTTCCCTATCATCCACTTTTTCAGGTATCCATGGGGGACCTTCAAATGTAATCCTCATGAATACAGGGGTCATACCCTGTAATACCTTGCAGGGTGACCTGTAGGTAGGCCTGCTAAATTTGTCTTCCATCATCTAATTCTTGATGTGCAACTTCAAGGCCCCTGCTGGCTCTTCTTTTAGCTCTTTACCTTTGTACTGGCCTTGTACAGACATGCCTTCAAGCATCAAGTTCATTGTAAAGCAGGAAACATGGAGATCTTAGGTAAGATACTGGAGCACACTTTCATATTGCCATAGAAGTCAGGCGTTACAGGCTCCATCCATGACAAGGAATGTGCAGATCCCATTAGCCAGGTTGAAGCATTAAAAATTGCTTCACAAGGCAGGAGTACAAGTCCAAAGTCTACACACACACACACATACACACACACACACACACACGATCTCTAAGCCAGGACACATGTTAGCCAGCTGTTAGGACAGGAATGGGAAAGTTACAGCCTGCAAGCTGCAAGCAATACATAGGGCCCTTTAGATTTATTGTTCACCTGAAATTGCAAAAAACAAACAAACACCAAAACAAAACAAACAAATTGCTCAGGGCTGTAGGAAAAATGTGGTTTCACCCAAGCCCCCCCAACTACTATGTAAAGTAGAAAAATTCTAAAACTGGCCAAAAACAAAACTGGGAACTTTACCGCATTGGCCCTGGAACGGGCCTGTAGCGTTCCAAAACGGAACGTTTTGGGGACGCTCGGTGGCAGGGAACGGATTTTACTGTACAGCGGGAACGCTGCCACCACCAAGCATCCCCATCCTGTTCTGGATGTGTTCCCCATGGGGCGATTTCTGGGAACGCTTCTCAAGCATTCCCAAAAATTGCCCCCTCTGGGACGCATCTGGAACGGGATGGGGATGCTTGGCAGCAGTGGCAGCGTTCCCACTGTGTGGTAAAATCCATTCCTCACCATTGAGTGTCCCCAGAACATTCCATTTTGGAAGTCTACAGGCCCATTCCAGGACAAATGCTGTAAAGTTCTGGAAGTGGTATGTCATCAGTTCCAGTCACATCCAACTCACCTTGTAGCCCATGAGGAGAGTAAAAATGGGCCCCACGCCCTCCACAGTTGCTCACCCATACTTTAGGGTGAGGTGTTCTACTAGGATACTAATGGCACAAAGTAAAATATTACATTGGCACAATTATCGTACGGTGTATTCTACCTGCCTATGTGCCCAGGCAGAAAAATTCATAGCATTTACACTGGTCCCCCGGGTTACGAAATACCCAGGTTACGAAATTTTCGGGATACGAATAAATCCCATAGGGATTTATTGTTTCGGCTTACGAAGGTTTTTTCGGGTTACGAAAAAACCCCGGCGCTGTTTTAAATGGAGCCGCGGCACAGCCGCGGCTTTTTCCCCATTAGCGCCTATGGGCTATTCGGCTTACGAAGTATCCCGGGTTACGAAAGCGGCGGCGGAACGAATTAATTTCGTAACCCGGGGTACCAGTGTAATTCTCAATAATTCCAGTGCATTCCCTCATTCATTCTAGTTGAAGAGTTTTTAAATTGCTGGGTATCATCACCATTTCAGTCCACTAAAACACTATTCTTGTAGGAAGGGATGGTCTGTGGTACAAATAAATCCTTATCTGATTTACAAAGTCCCATTTCTTTCATCTAACCCGCACAGACACATCACAAATAATTACATAAAACAACTTTTCACTGGTAATTGATACTGGCTACAGGCTGCTGTTTTTGAAAGCATACCAGTTTTAATAGTTTATTTGATTGCCTTAACTTTAGCTTTAAGTACCATATTAATTAAAGATTTTTTTTTTAAAAGAATATAGAGTATTACACACATTATCTGCTATCAGATACCAGTCTACCAACTGGTTGAACCAAATGGCCTCAACTCAGCAACCTCCCCAACTTACTTTAAAGTCCTGAAGCGGCCATTCACAAGCATTCCTTGCTTCAACGTGAGCAGGTAGGATCAGAGAAGATCTGCTACCCACCCAGACCCAGATCCACAGTGATGACATTAGCACTGAGATCTGCAAGAGTCTTTCGGAAACCTCAGTGCTTCCATAATCATTGTGTGTTTGGCTGGTGTGGAGGTTGCCAGAAGCTTTTCTGATCCTGCTTGTTCTCATTGAAGCATGGAATGCCTATAGGAGGTGGATTTGGGGTTTTAAAGTATGGCTGGAAGGGAGAGCTTTAGGCACTGTGTGGAAAGGATGGAAATATCAACCCCTGCAGCACCCAAAAAAACAAATATGCATGTGTAAGGGGCACTTATGCATCAATATGTCCCTATCTGAATTTTAGACAATAGTCACACAACCCATGAGAGCTTGCTGTTCAGCCACCCAGCAGAACCTGTTTGACTATGCTTCTAAGATAATGCAGCCTTTGAGATCTCCACAGATAGATTCAACAGAGTTGCTCCAGGATAACACAGAGCATTATGCTCCATGGTTAATGTAATAACTAGGATGCACATGTGGTAAAGTAATGAAATCACTTGTTCATTAATTTATAGGCAGCCCTTTCTCTAAATTAGTAAACAAACACTGATAATAAAAATAGCTGAAATCCTCTGTAGCACTTACTAATACATAACCTAGCATTATGCACTCATGGTTGTTATGTACAATTAGCCCTTCATATCCACAGGGGCTCCAGTCTGGAACCACGGATGGCAAATTATTCAGCACTTCAAGTCCCATTTTCCTCAATGGTGTTATAATGTGCACACACCACTGTTGAAAAGAACGGGATGAAGCTATCCACAGATGGCAAGTCTGCAGATAGGAAGAGCCGACTGTATTCATGATCGCTATGTAGCCCCAGTTTAGGCTGTGAAGGGACCGTGAAAGTCCCCTAGTCCCTACTTACTTTATGAACCAAGCAGTTGCATCCATAAAACTATTTCAGTTGTGGCCAAATCCTGCATAGAGAGATGTGGCTATGTCTTTATTGTCATGTATGCTGGTGCTTTCTTTTCAGTACTGCAGCCCTACCCCCTACATGCAGCCATTTCCATGTTGCCAGAGAGTAGAGAGATGAGCATGGATGCATCTTCCTGTAGCTGCATGTGCTGCAGCCATCTGTAAATACCTCTCTGGATGCTGGATGTGTCCCCATTCATAGCTCTCCGTCGACATGGAAATAGTCATGTTGGGGAGGGGGTGTCTGTGATGCTGAAAAGGTCAGTTTTGGAGGAAGTTTTAACCCTTGTGTGTGCTGTGAGCATTAAAGTGAATTTCAGTGCTGTAACACAGACTTAAAACATGTTTACAATACTTACATTGGGGTAGTCACGTCTCTTCTAGGAAAGATTTACATTAAACAGGGCTAGGGGATACGGAAATAGTGCAAGTGAGAATTTAGGGGATTCATACTATAGTATACTATACAGTCGGCCCTCCTTATAGGCAGGCTTGCCTTCCGTGGCTTTGGGCTCATGCGGAAGGCAAGCCCAAGCAGAAATAATGGGGCGCATACTCACGCCACGCACCCCATGCACCACCGCAAGCATGTGCCCCATTATTTCTTTTGGGGCTTGAGCATACGCTCTTTTTCCCATACGCAGGAGAGGTCCAGAACGGAGGAGGAGGAGGAGGAGGGCAGACTGTATTTGATACTATGTATTTCATGGCAATTAATTACTATTAATGTTTTTCCCCTAAGCTGCATTGCCTCTTATATTAACTGATGCATGACACTATCTAAGCAAGCTATATACCCTGTAGCTCAGTGAACTCAAAGAGTTTGATGGAAGCAGCTATTTTCGGAACAGAGATCCCATACATTTGCAAAGAAGCTATTTTCCACTATTCCTAAATAACAGCTCTCTCCGAAAGAGACCACAGATTATCCTTTTGCATGAATCTCATCATTGTTTCCATGTTCAACACACAAATATCATTTCTTTTCTGGACAGGAAAGCTCCAGGGCCTTTCAGTTTTTGTGATTTTATTTTAAGACAACTGTTGAATGGCAGATCCAGCCTCTGCTTTTGTGTTAGGCTTCAATGAGGTTTTCACAGAATTATTTCTCCCAAATTTGTAGATCAGTTTAAGAAGTAAATTTTCATAATATGGACTTCAGCAAAGTCAGAAGGGGATTTAGAAATTTTGAGTTTCCATTTTTGCATTTTATTTCTGAACCATTTCTTTCACACACATCACAACTGCTGGCAGAAGGCCTGTCTGGAGAAATTTAAGGCTGAGCTGCCCTGGTGGTTGTTGAAATTCGGTAGCTGACATCACTTGGAAATTGCCTGAAGGCAAGAACCCATTGTAAACAAGCTGTCAGGCTTAACTAGGATATCTTGTGAAAATGTCTTAAGCAAACAAACAGTCAGCTGGAGCTGGGCTCCACAATGCAGCAATTCCTGGAAAAGCCTTGTTTTACACCCTGTCTGGAGGACTCAAGGCAGCCTGACTGTTCTAGAGGTATCTCCATCCGGATTTCTGAATAATTAAGGATGCTATTTTGAATTTGTCCAAAAGATGGGCTCAGGGATTACTTTTAAAAAGTAGTCCAATGGTGGAAAAAGAGGCCCGCTGGTGGGATGGCACTTAAACCAATGCTTCCCAAGCAATCTGATGCAGAGGACTGGTAATTTTTTCAGTGAGTGAGGGACCAATCGTATATTTTTGACCATTGGCTACAATTGGTTCACTCTTCAAATTTACCAGGGACTAGCAGCCAATGACTAATGGACCAACACGTGTGCATAGGCCACCATTCTGACTTAAACCTGTAGTGTCTTCTTCCCTTGCACCACTGACCTACCTATGGGGTGCCCCGCGAACTAAAACATCTTGTTAGTTATATTCTAGCAGAGTAATGCCAGGCCGACTGGTGAATCTGGTGGCTATAATCACAAAAGGAAATTTCCTGAGCTTGACCTTATCTGTTGCTGTTGTTGTTGCATGCCCTCAAGTTGTTTCCAATGTATAGAAACCCTAAAGTGAACCTAAGGTTTTTGGTGGGCTGAGATTGTGTGACTCGCCCAAGTTTACCCGATGGGTTTCCATTGCTGAACAGGGAAATAAACCATGATCTTCAAAGTTGTAGTACAAGTTGGAAAGCAACAATAGCTCCACTACAGAATCTCTTGTACACCACCTACTATTGGGTTTCTCTTCCGCCAAGATGATGTGTCAGATTGCTCCTTAATGGTTATGTTAATGCATAGTGATTAACATGGAGCATTTTGCTATTGCAATGTAGTATGCATCACTTTCATGGACTCCAGTCTCTCTTAAAAGTTTTTATGTCTGGAATCTACTGAGGATGGGCTGTGAGACCATAATTTTCCTGTTATTACATCAGTTTCTGCATAAGACATTTTGTTACCAAAGCAAAGTGCACACACAGGCACACACATATGCACCATTATAGTCCTTTAAATAAGCTTACTACAGCAGTTCAGACACATAGTTTGCTATCATCCATAGTGCCACCTGACACATTTTGCTTCATCTTATTGGTGGACACACCCAGATAAGCATATTCAGAAGCAATGCCTGTTGTTGTCGTTGTGTGCCTCCAAGTCATTTCCAATTTATGGCAATCCTAAAGTGAAACTGTCATAGGGTTTTCTTGACAATTTTCTTCCGATGGAGTTTGACATTGCCATCCTCTGAGGCTGAGGGAGTGTGACTTGCCCAAGGCCACCCAGTGGGTTTTCATGGCCAAACTGGGAATAGAACCCTGACCTCTAGTGTTGTAGTTGAACAATAAAATCACTACGCCATGTTGGCATTTACTGTGACATACATCTGCTGTACAGTAAAACTGGCAGCTTCCAATATGTCTTTCACAAGATAAAATACAAATAAGTTTCTTCAGAAAATGGTCCTGGACTATATTCAGACTGCAGAAATAAAGTAGTTTGTCACCAGTACAACTGCCATGACTCTATCCTACAAATCTTGGGATTTGCAGTTTGGTGAGGCACCAATGCTCTCTGACATACCAGGTTGAATAACTCACCAAACTACAAATTCCAGGATTCCACAGGATGAAGCCATGACAGTTAAAGTGGTGTCAGACTGCTTTACTTTGTTAGCTTCTAATCTGTTAATTTGGAATACTGATGACTTAATATAAAGGTTTGTCATAGGAGATGAGAATATGTTTAGATGAGAATAGTACATTTTAAGGCCCAAAATCCTGAAAGAAACTGGTTTTTGACAGCTTCAGATTTCAGGCTTGTCTGAATCTGACCCACATTTGTAATAGGGTCTTCATCTAAGCAAGTGTGCTGAGGATTGGATCACTAACTGCCAAATTTCAAAGGACATAATTCCCTCTCCTCCAATATCTAATGTCTGCAAAATAAAATTAGTTCTGTGTTTTAGCTGAGGGTTTGTTTTTTAGTGGCATCTCTCTCTAGTTATTAATGGCTACTTTTTGTACATGCATGTTGTATTTCATCTCTGTTGCACAGTGTATAGAAGTGCTGGATGACATTTTATTTATCATCTTGGTGTGGATTTGTTCATGTTACATTATAGGTTTAGTTATATATGCTGTCTTGGATACCTTCCTTTTGAAAGTGAAAAGGCAGAGTGTAAACTCCTTTATAAAACAAATAAGAATTTAACTGGAATAAGGATAGGCTGTGTTCTGTCCCCAGTCCCCTAGTGTGACAGGAACTGATAATCCACCTAGAGCTTTCTGCTTCCCTGCCATGAGCTTATACATTGCATAGCTCTGTTCCTTTTGCAACAGTAGTCTCAGAACTGCTTTTCTACAGCTTTATCCATCTTACTACTGCTGTGTTTAAAGTCTTTGGCACCATGTTGGCAGGTCCTTAACACTTGATGGTTGCTGAGTAGTAATTGGATGAAATGGGTCCACCAATGCAGTGTCTGACTTTACAGCAGTGGCATAAAAAAAACAGCTCTCACGCCTCTTCTGGAACTGTAGAGCAGGATAGGAATCATGCAAATCCCCAACATTGTTGGGACTGTGACTCCCAACAGCCATAGCCAACACAGGCAATTTTGGGAAACGCTGGAAGTTGCAATCCAGTACCACACAGAGGGCTACAAGATTCCTGTCCCTGCTGTAAAGTCAGGCTGGATAACCTATTTCAGCCCAAAGACTACATTTGATTTCAGAAAAGTTCTTGGGAGCTGCATTTCAGTAGTGAGCAGGGCAAGAGCAATGGACCAAAAATTCCAGTATATTTAAGCTTGAAGCCCTCACTGTCAGTAAGTAATCCTTGGAAAAGGAATTTTGATTTTCTAGGTGTGAAAAATGAAATAAGCAAAACACTTTTACAAAAATTGGGAAACCATCTGGTATGTGGCCATCAGGAAAAGCCTGGCTACCAAACTGAGGCTCTAGTAGGGTTTGAATTTGGCCCCAGGGTCGGCGATTCCTCAGCTCTGCTCTATTTTTTGTTTCCAGTATGCTTCTCTCCTCATCTCAATCACCATCTTTGTTTTTTCTCTTTCTGTAGGTATCATTTAGGTACCACTGTAGACTATACAACGAATGGCGTCGGACCAATCAAAGAGTTATCCTTCTCATCCCAAAGTCTGCCAGCATCCCTTCGAACCAGCAGTCCTTGCTGGGACTCCATTCAGTCAAAAGGAACTCAAAAGAGACAATCGTTTAATGGTGATAATCCTGCCCTGTGGCCATGAACGGCATGTGGGTTCTGATTCCATCCCAAACCTGTTAGTATCATATTTGGAAAGAGAGACTCTTTGCGGAGAAGACATGACTGTTGCAATTGAAATCATGGATGCTGCAATCATATGATATTTGCTAAGCTGCCAAACCTGTTTAAAAATTAGCAGATACTGTATGAAATCCTCTAATACCATGGTGATAGCTGCATCACTAGGGATGCAACCCTTTTTTATTGTTGTTTAAAAATTATTAAACTATGATGGTAAACAATGCAAAACACATCTGTTGGCTCATTTCTTTGACAGGTTCAAGAGGTAGTTCATGCCTTTAGGAACTCCAACTATAGATGAAGTGACATTTAGAGAGGCACAAACTTAAAATGACAAAGAGGTGTGTTAATTTCTTGGAGAACTGAAAGAACAGTTCTCAGTAGAAGCCTCTTGAAGAGTGTTGCCAACTTGTCTCCAGAAATGAACTCATCAATGTGTTAATATGCTAACCACAACCCCAAACGAAATGAGGCTTTGATACAGAGCTTGGAAACATTAGTTTTTGGCACCACAATTCTTAGGGTCCTCCTGCCAGCATTGCCACTTGCAATGATTTGGGGACTTGGAGAATTGTAGTAGTCCAAAAAATTGCAGTCAGGGCTACCCCCTGTAATCCCACTCATCCACATCTTCTTCTCAATATGTCCAAGGGCTACTGAAATATAATCAGTGGCAAGGCAAATTGCACTTGCATCTTTGTTTCTTCTGCTACTGAAGGAAAAAGGACCATTTCTGCCCAGGGGGAGGCCTTTCTATAAACCAGGGATACCAGTCATAGCAAGGATTAGCATCATCCTGTGTCAACTTTTAGATAAATCTGTGTCACTCACATATTATATTCAAGGTTAAAAAGTTGGTTTCTTAATATTTTCCACACCAAAAATACCGAGAAAAGACATTTCTTACTTTGGGAGATTAAATATCTTGTGGCTGTTTTACAGTAGTTGGATATTAAAGGTTATTCATGGATTGCTAATGGTGGAGAACAAGGGCAGGCAAAATTTTCCATATATCATTTACATATTTTTACACAATTTAATCACCTCCCAGTTTTCAGTTTCCAGGGTGTACAGTCAGACAAGGCTTAAAATAATGGGTTCAGACCAACAGCTGTAATACTTCTCATACTGGAGGCATACCAAAGAATCCAGGAGGATAGGCAACCTTTTCAAAAGCTATTTTCTCTGAAGAAGAGGGGGGGAAGCATCCCCAGTTTTACAGTGAAAATGATTATGAAAATCTAGGCTGAATGTAGGATTAGGCCAGAAGAGTTTCCCCTGAATTCTCTAAATTTATTTTGTAAGGGGGACTTCTGCATAGATAATAAAGACTGGCTCATTAGACATGTTCTAGGAAGCCTGTACCTGCCTCGCATAACAATGAGCAACACTATCGCTCTGCTGGATTTTCAGCTTGACAGGTAAATTTAGATGGGAATATAGAAGCCCTAACTCCTTTGTACCACACAGACTAAGGATTCTTTGTGGGAGGAAACCCAGAAAAGAAAGACAGCCTTACCATTGTGCCTAATTGTAATTTGGAACATGAATACTCATTTTTTATCCGGGGGGGGGGATGCCATGTGTATAAGTACCCCTTCTTGAATAGAAGGGGATAGAAGGAAAGAAAAGCATCATTTCACTCCATTATTTTTAGAATTAGGCTATCAAATGGTCTGCTTATATCAACAAATGCTTCTGGCAAGGCAATGACATGTAGCATATTTGCAATTTTCAGTGTCTTTTGCTAAATTGTGTCACAAACCTAGAGGCAGTTTCAACATTTTCTGTTCTATTTCCTGTGCATGTACATATGTACATGTGTATGTGTAAAGAATAAAAGAAGATACATAAAAAATATGATGGCTTAACTTTTAGATGGACAGAGTAACTGTTCTTTGCCAACTAGTAACATTACAAGACAGCATTACACTGTCTTGTAATTAAATTAAGGCCAGCTGCCTTTTTCAAGCAATTAATGTATTTAAATAATTTAGACTACTATTAAGACATGAATACAGGGGCTCTTTAGAGAAACTGAAAGTACTGCAAGTAGTGCCAGTTCCTAGTAAAAGCTGCCACATTATTAGATAGAAAATACAAGTTTAGTCTTTTCTCTTTCACTTTTTAATTCAGCAGTATACTTCAGCCCAAATTGCCTCAGAATGTGTGCCCTCTTAATACAACTCTGCTAATTCAACTACCCTCTGCCACCTAATTCATACCCTCTTGACACATGAGTCAAGAATGCTATGTGTGAGCCCTGAATCCTATGGCTATGTAGAACTTCATGTGAGAAAAGGGTGCAGTTGTTTACATTTTGGGGGGCATGCCAGTATCCCTTAAACCAGACCTACCCAAAGTGGAGGTCAGTGGGCCTATATTGATCCATATGCCATCAGTTAGTTTCCAAGAAAGAAACTATGGGTACAAATGTGGTATCACTCCCTAGCATATAGGGATGTGGAATTGCTTGTCCCTTACATCAGACAGCTTAAATGCCAACAGATGGCAACAAGTTGAATCAGGATTGGGGGACTCTGTGTTCCCCTTAGATGTCACTGGACTCCAGTTTTCATAAGCTCCTGCCTTGGTGCAGGCTGGTGGGAACAACAATCAGCATCAGAAGACCAATAAGTTCCATGGTCCTGATACAGCTGGCTGTTAACGTTCCTAATACAGTGGTACCCCGGGTTACGAAATTAATTCGTTCCGCGGTTAATTTCGTAACCCGAAATACCTTCGTAAGCCGAATTCCCATAGGCGCTAATGGAAAAATAGCTCTCTGCTGCCCTCCGGTGGCGGAAAATAGCGCCGCGGTTTTTTCGTAACCCGAAGAAACCTTCGTAAGCCGAAGCAATAAATCCCTATGGGATTTTTTCGTATCCCGAAAAATTCGTAACCCGGCGCATTCGTATCCCGGGGTACCACTGTACAGGGGTGAAACAGACAGGCATATTAAGGCCACTTCCAGGTGGCTTTGGGGGCATGGCTATCACATGGCACACAGCCCAAAGCTGCCCAACTCAGAAAAGCCGCTTTGAAAAGGAGCAGTTAAAGAACACTTCGTTTCAGAGAGCTGTCTGGGACCATGGCAACAAGGTGGATTGAGGCCGGGTGCATATGCTTGCCATGGCTCCGGAGTGAGCAACTCCAGGGTAGTGCCAATCTGCCCATTTTTGTGATGCCTGTTTCACCCCGCAGACAGGTTTGGGTATTAGAAGGCCTACTGCTAGGCACTAGGGCGGCCAACTTGGTTTATTTCAACAGGTAGAGAAACAGCATCTAATGAGGATGCCTATTAGAGCCACTTTGAATCCCATCTTGGGAGAATGGCCAAATATAAATTCAATAAACAAACAAAACAAACAGAACTGAGACCAAATGTGACTCATCCACAGGCTATAGAAAGAACTATATTACGCCTATTTTCCTCTTGTCTCCTCATTCCTTTTTTCTGTCTATTCAGTTGTGAACTTGTAGGCAGAGATTGTTTTATCTTTCAGTATCTGTACAGCACAATACCTTGAGTACTTTATGCAAATTAATAATATGAATAATATCAGCAACAACAATAGCATGCCTGACATGAAAGCACAGCTGTGCACTCTTATGAACAAAATCCAGAAAGATGCTTGAACAGTATTTTTATTGAACTAGAAACGGAAAAAGCAAGCTTCCAAGTCCTCCAAGAATCTTCTTCATTGGGGTGAAACAGATAAGTCCAAAAATCACTATGTCTAGATGTTGACAGCACGTGACTTTTATCTAGATTAAAATCCCAAGACTGAGTATGCAGACTTGAAGAATAAATTTGAGGCGTGTTGGCTAAGCACAGTCTTCCCAAAGTTGCTGGTCTGTAACTCCCAACATTGCTCACCACTGGCTCTCCTTGCTATGGCCAATGGGGACTGTAGTCCAGAAACATCTAAAAGGCTGTAGTTCACCTACCTCTATTCTAAGAAAAAGAAAAAAAAACCTGCCAATCAGTTAGTCCCTTGATTTGATGCATTAAATTCCTGTCCTGGCTGTGAACAGAAGCACCAAGAATAATGGAAATACAGTATCAGAAAATTGAGATAAATTGGCAAAAGCCCCTAGAAAAGCCCTCAAATTTTAAATTTGCCTAATGTGCCACCTAAATTTAATCTCTAGTTTTTCAATTAACTTGAGCACAGTAGAGAAGATTCTGCCCAGTAGCTGAACTCATACAACATGTAAAACAATAATCTTACTGTGCTCATATTGTTAAATGAATACTTCTGTGAATCACATCTCACCTTGGAGAGAGAGAAAAATATTTCAGAAAACAGCCATCTGATCTTTCCTTTGGCTGCTTTGTTCTTCAGCACACTTAGTACTCTAACACATGGGATGTTGCTGGAAAGGACAAAAGTAGTTCTAAGACAGGCCCGCCTTCATATTGCTTTAAAGATGACCAGCTTCAACTTTCAAGAATTCTGATTTCAGTATTTCAGCCATTCTAAAATTTTAGAATTAGATAACCTTGATTTTTGGCGTAGACAGCAAAAGAAAGCTACACACTTTGAAAAAGTGAAAGAGATCAATGTATCTTCTGAAATGAAAATGCATTCTGAAAAGTAGATTGTTCATCACAGTTATGAATAGTTCAGCACAGTTAAGAAAAGTGCATAAGTTAAGAAGTTTTACAAAATAGTATGTGTCACCAAATTATTATCTTAACATCAGAGATACATTGGGCAAAGTTTCAATGCAAATCCAGAGTGAGACAGGGACCTTTTGATTAGAGTGATTTTGTTGAGTGGTTGGTGTGTTTGGATAGGACCACACAGCCAATTGTTTTCTTTCAATGATGGTACATATTTGCTTGCTTTCCATTCACTTCCCATTTTCCCAGTGATTAGCAATGTTTTTCACCCGCTCTGAGTTTCTAGATGTGAACTTTAACCATTTTTTTTTGCCACTCCAAGTTGCAAGGATTGTGGCTGCAGTCATGTTGCCATAATTTACTATGTGCAAGAGAAGGCACAACTTGCTGTATCTACTTCTATGTACAATTTAAGGCACTGTATAATGTTAGTCTTCATCATTCCTTAGTGAAGGGGTGGCAATTGTAACTTGGGATGTTGTACTGGAAAGTCACTGCTTGCCAGTATGATTAACGATGGATGTTGCCGTCCCACAACTATGGAAAGCCACATGCTTCCCTATGCCTGCCTCAGCAATTTCTGTTTTGAACTTTGCTCCTACTTCCTTCTGTTAAGTTAGTTATTAATATCCTATTTCCAACTGTCTGCAACACATAACTTGTCATGTTCTGCTTTCTTTTTGCACATATTCATGGCAAAATAATCTGGCTGTCAATCCTTTTAGAGGCATGCAAACAGAGTACTGTAGGTTTTTGGACAATGTGAATAGTCATATTAGCTGTCATGGTGCAATGGGCGTTGTATTATGGACATTTGTGCATGTGGTAGTGCTTTATGAATGTGCATAGCAATGTGTGACTTTGCACAGTACACCATGCCTGTGGGTTTCTATACTATGCTGAAGCAATGTTAGTTGGCCCTCCTTATTCACAGATTTATCAATGGATTCAACCACCCATGTTCTGAAAAATATTCCAAAGATAAAGATTCCAAAAAGCAAATCATGATTTTTGCCATTTCACATAAGGAACACCATTTTTGTATACTGTTTGAATTTAATGGACTTGAGACTCCAAGATTTGGTAGCCAAAGGGGTCCTTGGGATCAAATCCCAGTAGGATACCAAGAGCCCAATGTAGCATCTTGGTCTCTGTGTGTTATCAATGCAATACCAAACCTCTGAAAAGGAAGCTTTAGGAGGGTAAGGGACAAAGTTCCAGCTAAGTGGCAACTTGATTCTAATATTCTTCTTCATGGGTTCATCTACAGACATCTCTCTGTGGAGGGTTACTTCTAGATTTAATGAGCATAGGCTTACAGTGTAAAACACAAGTCCTACTGCTATTTCAGCGTAGAATGGGATTTACCTATGTGTCGACTTGCTTGTCAACATTGAATTCCGAGCATAGCATGTTATAATAATAATAAAAAAATTTTAGTCTGTAGAAAGGTCTGAAGTATAGACATAAGTAAATAAAAGTTTATGTTACACTCTATTTTGCATAGTTTGTCTCATAGGTCACCACACACCCCTTTTGCATACCTGTCAAACAGCTGATTCAGGGAGTCTCTTTAGTCAAGACTAACCAACAGATTCCGGGCTAAGGTACAGGTCCATTGTGAAAAGAGAGACATGCAGTGAGATGGGCACACCCGAGCGAGGAGGTCCTGTCTCTGCTACCCCCAAGAACCAGAAGAAGAAGACTCTATGTGCTTATGATTCATCAGAACAGAATGGACCAAAACTTTTTGGAGGTATACTGGGGCAGCAGAAAAACTGTAGGTTTCTTAGTCTTTCTCATCCTTCTGAGCTTGGTAAGCTACTTTCAAAACGACGTTAGTTACATTCCACCAAGGAAAATCCCTGTAGATAGTTATTCTTGTAGTAGCAATTTAAAAGTACCCTTTTTTATTTATTAAAAAGTAATTAAAATAGTTACTATTTAATTACTTCTAAATGCTCAGCATGGGCACAGCATTTGATTTATGATGGTGTTCTTACATCACAAAGGAGTGACATATCCCTTTTCAATTACAATCATGGTGTAAAATTCATCACAAGACAACTTTCTTACTAGAAAAGTATTACAGGGGATGCTTATTTATTTCTGTTACCTCCAGTCTCTGATCCCAACATTCCTCCCTTCCGGGAGCTTAAATGATGCCAAACTTGAACCTTGTTCACTTTGTCCCATTGTGCAAAGGTCGGAGGCGGAGGCCCCCAAAAACCTATGGGAAAGCTTATCACAGATTTTCTTGGCAAGATTTGTTCAGAGGGGTTTTCTATTGTTGTCGGCAGCTAAGGAGGTATGATTTGCCCACAGCCACCCAATAAGATTCTGTGGCCAGTGAAGACTTGAACCTTTGCCTCCCAGAGTCCTAGTCGAGCCCTCCACCTATACACCAACTGACTCATAACAGCTTTATAAAAATATATATTCGTGCTGGGAAAATAGTTTCATCCCAGCTGCTGTGAGGCTTGCAGTCAGTCCAAGAAGGAGAGAGAGAACCAGTGAAGGCTCCAGAGGAAGTTTGCCTTGCTTTCTCTGAGGGCTTAGAAAAAGTGACTCGCCCAGGTCTCCCAGTGGATTTTATGGCTGAACAAGGATTCAAAGCCCAGTCTCCTAGAGTCCTAATCCAAAACTTTCAATGACTAATCCACACTGTCTCTCATACAGCGATTTATCATCCTCTCTTTTAAATAGGCCAGGAAAATAGATGATCTGCAGAGTCTGGAAGAGCTGAGACCTGCCTTGGAGGCCCTCATGTGGTCCAGAAACACCTGGCCCCAATCCAGCTTAAAAATGGGGCAGTAGCTTTGCCACAGAATCTCCGCTTACCACGATCAAACGTAGGGTATTCTGAAAATCATCAAATACCAGTACTACTAATTTCCATCAAATGAGTTACTTCTTAAACAGATTAATATAGTAATAGTTAATTTAATTATAGAGTAATATTTATTATTTATGAGATTTATACCCCGTCCCTTCAGCCCTAATGGGTTAAAAATAGTAAAAACAGTCCC
>NC_056523.1:260613853-260619393 GCF_019175285.1 Sceloporus undulatus
CCTCCTCCAACCACCATCTTGAGGGGGAGAGAGGCCTTGCAATTTTTTTGTTTTGTATTGCAATTTTACTGTACACCGCTATGATCATTGCGGAATAGCGGTCTATAAATAAAAATTATTATTATTATTATTATTATTTTTATTAATTATATTAACTATATTACTATATTAATCTGTTTAAGAAGTAACTTCATTTGATGGAAAGTTTAGTAGTACTGGTAATTTGATGATTTTCAGAATAACCCTATAGTTATGATAGTGGTAGCAGGGAGATTCTGTGGCAAAGCTACTGCCACATTTTAAGCTGGATTGTGCAATGTGTTTTCTGGACCACATGAGGGCCTCCAAGGCAGGTCTCAGCTCTTCCAGACTCTGCAGATCATCTATTTTCCTGGCCTTATTTTAAAAAGAGAGAGATTATAAATACGCTGTATGAGAGACAGTGTGGAGTAGTCATTGAGAGTTTTGGATTAGGACTCTAGGAGACTGGGCTTTGAATCCTTGTTCAGCCATAGAAATCCACTGGGAGACCTTGGGCGAGTCACATTTTCTCAGTCTCAGAAGAAAGCAAAGGCAAACTTCCTCTGGAGCCTTCACTGGTTTCTCTCTTCCTTCTGAACTGTACTGCAATCCTCACAGCAGCTGGGATGAAAATATTTTCCCAGCACGGATATATATTTTTATAAGCTGTTATGAGTCAGTGTGGTATAGGTGGAGGGCTCGACTAGGACTCTGGGAGGCAAAGGTTCAAGTCTTCACTTGGCCACAGAAATCTATTGGGTGGCCTTGGGCAAATCATACTCTCTTAGCTGCCGGAAGACAATAGAAACCCCTCTGAACAAATCTTGCCAAGAAAATCTTGTGATAGCTTTCCCATAGGTTTTTGGGGCCTTCCGCCTCCTACCTTTGCAGTCAATGGGACAAAGTGAACAAGGTTCAAGTTTGGCATCATTTAAAGCTCCCTGAAGGGAGGAATGTTGGGATCAGAGACTGGAAGTAACTAGAAATAAATAACCATCCCTTGTAATTACTTTTCCTAGTAAGAAAAGTTGTATTGTGATGATGATTTTTACACCATGATTGTAAATTGAATAAGGGATAATGTCACTCCTTTTGTGATGTAAAGAACACCATATAAATCAAATGCTGTGCCTCATGCTGATGCATTTAGAAGTAATTAAATAGTAACTATTTTAATTACTTTTTAATAAAATAAAAGGGTTACTTTTAAAAATTGCTACTACAAGAATAACTATCTACAGGGATTTCCTTGGTGGTATAATTGTAACTAACTGCGTTTTGAAAGTAGCTTACCAAGCTCAGAAGGTGAAGAAGACTAAGAAACCTACAGTTTTTCTGCTGCCCCAGTATATCTCCAAAAAGTTTTGGTCTCATTCTGTTCTGATGAATCATAAGCACCATAGAGTCTTCTTCTGGTTCTATGGGAGTGCAGAGACAGGACCTCCTCGCTCTGGTGTGCCATCTCACTGGCATGTCTCTCTTTTCAACAATGGACCTGTACCTTTAGCCCTGAATCTGTTGGTTAGTCTTGACTAAAGTAGACTCCCTGAATCAGCTGTTGACAGGTATGCAAAAGGGGTGTGTGTGGTACCTATGAGACAAACTATGCAAAAGAAGTTGTAACATAAACTTTTATTTACTTATGTCTATACTTCAGACCTTTCTACAGACTAAATTTTTTTATTATTATTATTAACATGGCTATGTCTCTGAATTCAATTGTTGACAAGCAAGTCAACACATAGGTAAATCCCATTCTAGCTGAAAATAGCAGTAGGACTTGTGTTTTACACTGTAAGCCTATGCTCATTAATCTAGAAGTAAACCCTCCAAACAGAGAGATGCTCTGTAGATGAACCCATGAAGAAGAAATATTAGAATCAAGCTGCCAGCTTAGCTGGAACTTTGTCCCTTACCCTCCTAAAGCTTCCTTTTCAGAGGTTTGGTATTGCATTGATAACACACATAGACCAAGATGCTACAGTGGGCTCTTGGTATCTACTGGGATTTGATCCAAGGACCCCTTTGGCTACCAAAATCTGTGGATGCTCAAGTCCCATTAAATTCAACAGTATACTAAAATGGTGTTCCTTATGTGAAATGGCAAAATAAAGATTTGCTTTTTGGAATCTTTATCTTTTTGGAATATTTTCAGACCATGGGTGGTTGAATCCATTGATAATCTGTGAATAAGGAGGGCCAACTATACATTGCTTCAGCATAGTATAGAAACCCACAGGCAATGTGTACTGTGCAAAGTCACCTTGCTATGCACATTCATAAAGCACTACCACATGCACAAATGTCCATATACAACTCCACTTGCACCACTGTCAGCTAAATATGACTATTTCACATTGTCCAAAAACCTACTCTGTTTGCATATGCCTCTAAAAGGATTGACAGCCAGAGTATTTTGCCATGAATATGTGCAATAAGAGAAAGCAGAACATGACAAGTTATGTGATGCAGACATGTTGGAAATAGGATCTTAATATACTAACTTAACAGAAGGAAGTAGGAGCAAAGTTCAAAACAGAGAATTGCTGAGGCAGGCAGATGTGGTCTTCCAGATATTGTGGGACTGCAACATCCATCGTTAATCATACTGGCAAGCAGTGACTTCCAGTACAACATCCCAAGTGTTACAATTGCCACCCCTTCACTAAGGAATGATGAAGACTAGACATTATACAGTGCCTTAAATTGTACATAGAGTAGAATTACAGGCAAGTTGTGCCTTCTCTTGCACATAGTAAATTATGGCAACATGACTGCAGCCACAATCCTTGCAACTTGGAGTGGCAAAAAAAATGGGTGAAGTTTCACATCTGAAGAAACTCAGAGCATGGTGAGAAAACATTGCTAATCAGCTGGGAAAATGGGAAGTGAATGGAAAGCAAGCAAATATGTACCTCATTTGAAATAAAACAATTGCTTTTGGTCTAGTCCAAACAAATCTAAAGCACTCTGAATCAAAAGGAGAGAGATAATTTTAGAAAGCAATAAGGCTTCCCCTTGAGAACCAATTCTCTCTGCAAACACTACATTCCTATCTCTGGAACAAAACCTATAACGCTACATACTACAAACATCACAATGAGCCATTACTAGTTTTTGGCTAAGACATTTGCTACAAATCATCATTACCCAGCAAAAGACAAGCCTGGAGCCAGCTGTCTGTCAATATTAGTTACCCAAGTATATCTAAAATTGCTACTAAAACAAAAATGAAGACACGTTGGATTTGTTTTCAATAAACCGTAAGATGGCAGGGAGATAGCATATCATAAGACCATATTAATTAATTATGTACTGAACTTGCCATGGGGAAGACTGATTTTACACACACACACGCAGGCACACTGCAAGGAAGAGGATCACCAGCATTTATTACATGCAGAAATAGCTGGAAGGAAAGTCTCACACAGTGATTAAAATGGTTGGTTTCTCACTGAATTGTGAGAAAAGAATCCAGGCCATGGAGAGAAAATCAGTTGCCACAAGTGTGGCTGTTCATCTCTGGTTCATCATTTAATATTCATAACATTATGCAAAGTGCTAGGTGTTTTGTTGTTGTTATGTACCTTCAAGTCAAGTGCAATATCTAGAAACCCTGTCTGAGGGTTTTCTTGCCAAGATTTATTCAGAGGAGAGTTGCCATTGCTTTCCTCTCTGGCTGGGAGAGCGTGATTTGTCCAAGATCACACAGTGGGTTTCCATGGCTGAGTGGAGATATGAATCGTGCTCTCCCAACATTCGTAACACTGCACCATGCTTGTTCTTGCTAGCTGTTTACAGAACTTCATCATCTCAAATTATCATGCGATTTTTATACTGGCAAAGTTCAATATGAGCCAGTTTTGGTTGCAGGAATGATATGACGGCGGCATTAGCATTGCCTCTAGACCAGCAGTTCTTGACCTGTGGGTCATGACCCCTTTGGGGGGTCGAACGAACCTTTCACAGGGGTCACCTAAGACCATAGGAAAACACATATTTCCAATGGTCTTAGGAACCAATACACACTCCTCTATGGTTGGGGGTCACCACAACATGAGGACCTGTATTAAAGGGTGACGCTTTGCCCTTCTGCTACAGGGGGCATTGAAGCATTGACGCAGACACTGTTTTGTTGTCAATTGTATCAAGGGCCTAGTGGGAAACTGAGCTACCTGGTTTCAGTAGCCCTTCATTCATCCCGTATGTATGAAAGGATATAGCAACAGAACTACCCACAAGGTTGCAATGTCTTAAAATGGGGTTTCACAAATGAGGACAAATGTTTAAAAAGAGCCAGTATGGTGTAGTAGTTTCAGTGCTGGACTACAACTCTGAAGAGAGCACTGGGTGATCTTGGCCGAGGCACACACTTTCGGTCCCAGGACCTTACCACACGGGGGCTTTTTGAGCGTCAGTTCGCATTGGCCAATGCGTATTCGCGTTATATAGCATTGGCGTTCCACACCTGTGAGCTCTGAATACGCATTGACCAATGCGATATAACGTGAGTACGCTTTGGCCAATGCATATTCACAGTTGGGTTCCGAACTGAAGGCAGCTGGCTCCTCCGTTTTCCGAGTACGCTAAATTAGGGGATCGGCTGGATCCGCACTGATGGCCAGTGCGGAACCCCTGCTGCTTTGGTTGTTATGTACATCCAATCCGCTGGTTCTCTTGAAGACCACCGGTTACAAATCTCCCATGATGCTGAGCTGGAATTTCCCCCTTCTCCTTCCGGTGGCCCTTTTCCCTGTTAGCACAACCGCTGGGGTTGGGAGCGTTATTTCCACTGATCGAGATAAAGCAGAAACCTTTTGTGTCCGGGGAGGGGGGAATGTATATGTGTGTGTGTGTGTGTGTGTGTGTGTGTGTGTGTGTGTATACACACACACAAAGATGTGTGTGCAAGCATATACATGCAGCATTACACTTTCAGCTGCTCCACAGTATACACACACACACACACACACACACACATATATATATAAACACTCAAGCAGACAGATGTGTGTGTACACATATAAATAAGGCATCACACTTTTGGCTGTGGCACAGTGTGTTTTTGTGTATATATGTGTGTGTTTGTGTGTATATTATTATTATTATTATTATTATTATTATTATTATTATTATTATTATTATTATTATCCTTTATTTATAAAGCGCTGTAAATTTACACAGCACTGTACATACAATCTTTTTAATTGGACGGTTCCCTGCCCTCAGGCTTACAATCTAAAAAGACACATACATACATACATACATACATACATAAACTCTCATCCTAATCCCAAGGGAAAGGTAGGTACATTGCCATGGGTGGGTGATCCAGTATTTCTGAATGGCAATGTACCAACCGCATGATTTCACTGAGTGGATCCTTGGCAACTGCCATCCAGGGAAATTTCCTTGTAACAGGGAATTGCTGCATATATATATATATATATGCGTGTGTGTATATGTATATGTATGTGTGTGTGTGTATATATATACACACACACACACACACACACACA
>NC_056523.1:260619403-260627871 GCF_019175285.1 Sceloporus undulatus
CACACAAAGATGTGTGTGCAAGCATATACATGCAGCATTACACTTTCAGCTGCTCCACAGTTTGTGTATGTGTGTGTGTATATGTATATGTATGTGTGTGTGTGTGTGTGTGTGTGTATATATATACACACACACAAAGATGTGTGTGCAAGCATATACATGCAGCATTACACTTTCGGCTGCTCCACAGTACATATACATATACATATATACATATATACATATATATATATATATATAAACTCTCATACAGACAAATGTGTGTTTACACATAGAAAAGGCATCACACTTTTGGCTATACCACTATGTGTATATATATATATAAGTATGTATGTATTTATGTGTGTGCATACACACACACACACACACACAGATGGAGCATACCCCTTTCGTAAGTGGCTAAAGGCAGCAATTCTTGCGATATTCCGCGCTAAACAGTGACCTCATTCTTCATCCCCGGAAGTTAAAAATGTTGCGCCCCGTTCAGAGCCCCACAGAGCATGCACAAAGCTGCCAATGCGCATCGGCGAACACACATTATTCGGCTGGTGTGGTTCTCCAATCCGTACTGGCCTCGCTTTGCGTCAATATGCATTGGCCGATGCGCATTGGCCGATCCAGAAGGCCGCCCAGGTGTGGATGAATGATACGATATGATGTGAAATCGGATCAGCAAAGCGTATTGAGCGCGAATGTGAATGCCCAATGCGATATGACATGAAATCGCATTGGCCAATGCGAATTGACGCTCAAGAAGCCCCCCGTGTGGTAAGGTCCCCAGAAAACCCAGTGTAGATTCACCTTACGGTCACCATAAATCGAAAAGGCACACTTGAAGGCACACAACAACAACAACAACATTTTTAAAATTGTCTACCATATCAATTAGGCCTTTAATGTCAATTTGAATTCTTTATTTAATAGCTTCTATGATTAGATAGATTAGATTACTTGCATAGCAATCATTCTCTCCTTTAAAAAAACAAGTGAATAAATCTGTATAGTAAATAAAGGAAATTCATCATCTTTATTTCAATAAATGTGTAGATGCTTTGGGGGGGATAGCATATCACAATATCATATTAATTAATTACAGAAATTGCTATGGGGAAGATTGCTTAAACACACACACAACACACACACACATACACACACACATACACTCTGCAAGGAAAAGAATCACCAATGTTTGCTAGAGCCAGAAGGAACTTCAGTACATTAGCAGCATAATTTGTACAGCAGTAAGCACTCTCTTGAGGATTTTCACTTTGAAAACTTACTTCCCATTAGGCAATTTCTCAAAAGACGGCTATGTTTACAAAAAGTTTATTTCTATGCTACAAGTTGTTGTTGTTGTTGTGTTGCATTCTGAGGCATCTTTTATCTGTAGTTTCCAGCAGGTTTGCTGAAATTTTACTATCAGAGAGATCATTAAAAATGATGCAGGCTTTTAAGATAAATTGATTCCTTCTGAATAGCTATTTCAGTAGAACAAAGAAACAGAGCTAAACACAATTAAGGAGTAAGTTTGCTACCTGGTTCCTCCAAACTTTTCCTATTACTTAAAGAACAGCATATTAAGATATCTCCAAAGGAAGGGGGGGGGGGGGAGTTCCAACTCAAGCCACCAAGTTTAGCAACATTACAGCAGAGATGAGAAGATTACAGGTTATAGTATAGTATAAATACACCGAAGGAATCAGAGCATCAGTGTGCTTTCAAGCAGTGTGCATATAAATTGCTTTCAGTTTATCGTTTTGTTTTTTGACACGAAAGTTAGTGTGATGGTACATACTGAAAAGTGGTGTGGTTGTCTCAAAATAATGAAATATCTTAGTGGGCACAGAATTCAGTGCATAGAAAATCCAAGGAGAAATAAGATCCCAGCCTAGAATGGTCCCAAACCTAGACTTGAAAGGGTAGGAAAAATACATGGTAAAAACAAAGGATAATAATGATTTTAAAAAAACGTTCATTCTCATCACCTTTATACACCTGCTTGTGGCCTCCATTCCCCAGGTTGCACCAGAGTGCTGACAGGTCTGCCATCCAAACATTCCCTACTTCTGCAAACATTTCCAACAGGGATTGTGACTGTATGATCCTACTTTTTCTGGGCTATGTCAGCATGTTCTACACCCCTCATGCAGAATATGGAGTTTCATATTTATCTAGAGTTAGGGTCATTTTTAAAAGGTCACAATAACCTTTGAAACACTAGGAAGTTTCACATTGGAAATGCATACTGTTCCAGAGACAAGTGGAAACACAGACAGTGTTAAATAATGATTCACTCATCACACTATCATCCCCAGGTTTTCTGCATTATCTCTTGCAGTAAGGACTGAGACCCATCACAAAGCAGTTAAAGACCATGGCGGGTTACAGACGGGCAGGGGAAGACGTCTTGAAGGTGTATTCTGCTGAATACAGAGCCTCTAGACCGCCCGCCCCGGGGGCGTGGCTCAGGTGTATGGGGCTTCCACATGGGGGGTAGTGAAGACGCCTCACCTGGGGCCATTTCTGACCCGTAGCTTCCATACCGCCGCCTCGCAGGACGCTGCAAAGAGAGAGGCAGCTTCCGCACGGGCGGCCAAAAACGCGGCTTTTTTTTTCTTTTGCCGGCCCCTTTAAACTTTTTCCCTCGCCCTACCCAAGAACAATGGTGGTCTCCTGCCAGCTGGTGATCAGCTGGTGTTGGCATCCTTGTCCGCTTGCACGTTGCCAATGTCACCAGCATCATGGATGCCTCCTCTCCTTTGGTCCCCGTGCTCTTGCTGAATCTGCAATGCAGAGACACAGCTGTCGCCGCTGCCACTGCTGTCCCCCTGCCATCCCCCATCATCTCCCTTGTACATATGTAAATATTTAAAGTTTTAGCGTTTTTTTATTGTTAGGTGAAAATGGCACAGGAATGTGTGTAGGGGTTCACTTTAAATTCCAAACTTTCCACGATTCCAGCAGCGCATGCGTACATGTTGCTCTAGGGTTAGGGTTACGAGCATTAAAATAGAGTGCAGCTGTGCTGCAGCTTCCACATCTGCATGGCATCTGACGTTCTAATTAGAGCCTCGGTGCAAACTGCGCATGTTCCAGGACCCCGACTCATTATGCGACGCAGCAGACACGGAGCTTTTAAATGGGCAACTTAAATTAGCGGTGTAACAATTTTGGCGTACCGGTGCAGCAGCTTATAGACGGAGATGCGCAGTTGCGCAGTATATAGAAAAGAAGCGGAAAAAAGCAGCACCTTTTTAATGCCGCTTCTTCCTGCTTGGGGCGTGTAGGCGGCGCGTTCATGGCGGCATTCAGGTAAGAGCCATCTAAAGACTATACCTTCATGAGGTCATGAGCACACCCCTTTTTGCCCGTCTGTAACCCCCCCATATTTCCTTCTCCCCCTGGACTGTGTCCCTTAACACCCCTTCTTATCCAACCATCCTGGGGTTGTCCCAAATCGAATCAATGTTTTGCAACTCCAAAATTAAAAGCATCTGTCATTCTGGAATTCTATTCTCCATTCAATGAGAAGGGCATCAGGTCTTTGTTATACCAAGTGAGAACATTGAAGTACCCATTAAGGTACAAAACAGGATATAAATATCCACCCCACACAGTCACTTTGCACATACAGATGCTAGAGACCAGTGGTCCCCGAACTGTGCTCTTCAAGGGATTTTGGGCTTCAGCTCCCAGACTACTGGCCAACATGGCTGAAATCATGGTCATTTTGGAGGTCATTTTGGAGCTGAAGTCCAAAATCTCTTAAAGGACAGCTTGGGGACCACTGCTATAGACCAAGGTTCTGTCACACAAACCCTCTCTGAATCATCCTCGGATCCCACCTGCACCACACTCTATCTTCCACGGAACCTTCTCTTCAGGACTGGAAATTATCATCCCAGTTCCAGATCTCTCACTATTCCACCTTTCTGTTAGCTTTGTACAGCTCCTGAAATTGTATTGGCTTTATGTTTGCGTGTATCTTTGCTCATTTCTAAATTAAACTTTTATTAACTGAAACTGGAGTCTTTGCTGTTAAAAGCATACATATGTAATCCTCTAAGGTTACCCAACCTCTCCTGTTGAGCTAATAAATCCCTCCTCCCTCAAATACAAATGGAGGCACGCTCTTGTGATGGTATGCAGGTGTGCGCCATGGGGGCATGCCCCATTTTAACTCCCTCCATTCGCTCGTGGATAATCAAGGGGCGCTGGGCCCAAGTCTGCAAGAATGAAGGACTGTATAATATGTGTGTGTGTGTGTATATGTGTGTGTGTGTACACCTACACACCTACACACACACACACACAGAGCGCTCTTTAGGTAAATGCTTTCAATAGAAGCTAACATCAAATACTTTTGTGCATTTTCTCCAGGATATTGGAGACTCTCCTGAAGTTTATATATGTAGACCTATAACCACATTCCTTGAGCATACCATGGAATTAAGAAACTCTCCTCTTAGGAAATAGGGCAGAATGGGAAAATTGTGGCATTTGCTAAACTTGCCAGGCTCTGCCACTGGAAGTAGTTCTAAGATCTGAATCCAACAGAAAATAATCATGGCAATCTTCACTCACACATCATCCAGGCGGACGATCCCCTTAAGGAATAATGGGAGGGATCAAGAGAGAAGAGCGAATATTGTGTCGTGGTGTTTTATTTCTAAGACCTTTTTTTAATGTGGTTGGGCAACAACCTACCGTTGGACAATTCAAAGGAGGCTTTCATTATCCTCAAGAGTAAATTCAATTTTTATCAATGAAATGCCTTTTTAAAATCTTCAATGGATAGTAGAATAGCAAGACTCCCATCTGGTGGCAGAATGTATCACTGTAGCATGAGAATCACCAAACAAAGCTTTTGGACTTTTAAAATTCATGCTATTCCTTTAATTGACGTTGTTCATTACTTTTTGTTCCCTGCCTCAATCCATAGGGAGAAGCAGGGAAGAAATAGCAACAACATTTATTATTTCTAGCTGAACCCTTCATATCTCTAATTGGAGAAATGGGGACATAGAATTGGCCACTTTTTTTCCAAGGCTGTAAGGCAAATGCAGCTTGATTTTGTCATCTCAGCAACAAACCAACTCAGCTTTCACCAGACACAGAACATTGTGTGCCATCACTATAAAAAAGGTTAACAGTAAAAGTGACCATAAAATCTCAGACTATTCAAGTACATCTGTTTAATAATATTTTTGTAGTTATGTGTAAAAAAATAGCATTTCACTACAAAAACAGATAATTCAATAGCTTAACTTTTATACTAGGAAGAGAACTTGGGCCCTTCTGGTTTTTTTTTTTTTTACTTATTTACAAATTATTAACAAACAAGGTGTTTTAAGATAGCTTTTATTTGTTAATTCCACATGAAAAAAGAATGCAAGTTACACTAGAATTTAAAAACACACATAGCACATTAACATAAGCCCACTTCCTGATTTAGTATCTAAATAAAGTAAAACTAGCAAAGGATTTTTTTTCAAATTCTTCATCCTATTTATGATGCAACTGATAGCCAATGTTCTATACAAATGTTCCAAGTAAAATTTATGTAACTTGATTGCTAAAATACAAAAGTTTTCAGTACAAAAGACTTTTTTGAATGCACCTTTCCCTCCCCTTCCAAAAAGCACCTAAGGATGTAAAAGGACAAGAGCAGATGGCTAGTCTAACAAGCCCCCCCCCGACACACACACACAGTAGTTTATTATTTTTAATGAGAATATTAAAAAAAGGACCAGCATAAAAATGAGGTCTGTTCTTGAGGAAAAAAGATTATTCAGTGTTGATATTTCACATTTCAAAAAGCTATATATATGGTTTCACTTATAAAAACCTCCATCTCTGTGACAAAGGAAATTAAGGCCAGACACAGCTTTAAAATTCACAAAAGGAAATACAAAAATATGTTGTGCTTCCAAGGAGATTCTCTTCTGCAGGAAAGGATTAACATAATTGAGAAATATAGATGACTGGAGTTTACATAATTGCACAGCTTCTGTTGGCAGCTCGTGGATCTCCCTGTTTTAAATGGAGGAAAACAGTTTTAATTAGGACTATACCAGATGCATTTTAAGTCTCTTTCATCAATTGTAATGCTAGATGCATGCTATGTAGTATAACAAATAATCTGCCTATTTTTGGTAACCTATAGTACTGGGTCAGGCAGGGGGCAACAGAGTCAACTTTTCCATTAAAAGTGGTTTTGTGTGTGTGTGTGTGTCTGATGGAAACAGAATACGAACCAATTCATTTGGACCTATAAGGCTCTACTGGCTCCCAAAGTGGGCGGTATGCGACCTTCTGGCATGGTGGAAAGATGAGGGGGGGGGGAGAGATTTAGGGAGAAGGAGCAGCAGGGCAGGGGCTTCAGTCAAAGTATTATCACACAAGAAAAATAAAGGGAATCAGCAGCCTTATGACCATGGTGGGGATGAATAGTTACAACACATGGAAAGAGAAGTGGCAGCAGAAAAGTTTTCCATACTTGGGACCCTGCTTGAGCTTTGTGAGTTTTGTCAGGACTTGGCTGCCAGGTTGCAGCTGCACTGCTACTCCTGCTTGCTTTTGATGGATAGGCTGAGAGAAGACACAGCAGAGGAACCAATGTGTGTGTGCATGTGCACATGCATGTGGACAACTTGAAGCTGTGTGGAGAAGGTATGTCTGCCTTGGGAAAGGATTGAGAGTCCTTTCTCACCAGAGAGAAGCCTCTCCCTTTATACCCAGTTACTCTGGAAGAAACAGCAGAGCAGCTGGCCTTCCTTTTGCTGTAAGGCCATTGTGGGTGGAGTAGGTCTGGCCACGGCTGAATTCACACATGAGAGGCTGAAAAGGAGGCAATGGCAGTGGCTAACTAAGGTAGATGCTGCTGACTGGAGGCTGCTGCACAAACAATATACCGAATATCAAGAAATAGGTGTTGGGGGGCACTAGCCCAAAACATGTTTGGGAACCACTGCTCTAGATTTTTATTTGTCATTGTTGTACAATAGATTCATATTCTTTCAAATTTTACAATGTATTGTTTATGTACCAGGACAGCATAACAGACCCAAATAAATTCTTGTTCAGTGTGGACTAGATCCAAATAGTAATCCCAACTAGACTATATCTAATTAATTAATTAAGTACAAAATGTTTAGGGCAGTGCTTCTGAGACGAACTATAGAGTTCTAGAGGCTCAAGACTATGACTAGGAGCTTTGGAATTCAAGCCATATATGTTTTGGATAATTCACTATCATACACAAGACTATCCAGATAATTACCTCAAGTCCCAGTGTGTTTATTTATCTATTAATTTCTATGTCAAAACTGATAAACTTTGGGAATTTATTCCTATCTCTGTAATAATACAAATGGGTGTTTATTTTCCTAAGATATTTAGATACTGAGCAAGTTCTTATGGCCATACCTTTACTTCAATGAAATACTCTGGCATGGATATATTACAACTGCAACGCTAAGAGACAGAGCATCGTTTCTTGTTTGTATTCATTTGTGCAAAATGTATGTGAGGAAAGCAGACTGAGCAGATGACAATTCTTCTGTCCTACAGAGAATTTCCACTGAATGACTTTAAAACTAAATGTGAGCGGTGTACATAACTGATATGCAGTGGTCCCTTCCCTTACACGGAAAGGAAAATTCCATGTATGCTCGAGCCCTATTTAAACTAATGGGGCTGGTGCCTGTGGTGGCGGCGCACGTGTTCCAATCATCTTTCTGGCACATGGTGCTGCTCCTTCCAGCGTGGCTTTCAACATATGCTGAAAGCTGTGTATATCGTGCCCACTGATGACACAGGTGCACTGTACCACTCAATGTACCTGTTCTAACTTCAGAAAGAGAAACCTGTTGGCTTCCTGACCCACCACAAAAGCTTACTTCTTACAAATAAGAAGGGGGAGAGGGGCAGGCCAGCAACAACAGGCCTTGCCTGGAAATATGAAGAGCCCTCCTTCCGACCACCATGTTGAGGGGGAGAGGGGCAGGCCAGCAACAACAGGCCTCGCCTGGGAGAGGAGGAGCCCTCCTTCCGACCACCATCTTGAGGGGGAGAGGGGCAGGCCAGCAACAACAGGCCTCGCCTGAAAGAAGAGGAGCCCTCCTTCCGACCACCATCTTGAGGGGGGGAGAGGCAGGCCAGCAACAACAGGCCTCGCCTGAAAGAAGAAGAGCCCTCCTTCCGACCACCATCTTGAGGGGAGAGAGGCCTCCGAGTGAGAGTAGACCATCCATTAAGAAGCCAAGTCCTCCCTCCAGTCCATCTGCCTTGGTCCAGGCCTCGGAGGTAGAGAAGAACTGCTGGACCTGATCCTTTTCCCCACCACCATTCCTTCGCCTTTTGTGTCGTGTCTTTTTAGATTGTAAGCCTGAGGACAGGGAACTGTCTAACTAAAAGTTTGTATGTACAGCGCTGTGTAAATTTACAGTGCTTTATAAATAAAGGTT
>NC_056523.1:260627881-260668691 GCF_019175285.1 Sceloporus undulatus
AATAATAATAATAATAATAATAATAATAATAATAATAATAATAATAATAAGATCTTCCATGCAGAAATCCCTCTTACTTAGGGCCTGAACAGACAGGCCAAAATAAAGCTACTTCGGGTCACTTTGGAGGTATACTGTTTAAATGATCCTAAGAGGCTGGAAGCCACGCCAAAGCCATGCTCCAGTCCTAAGGACTAGAGCGTAGCTTTGGCACAGCTTCTGTACTCTTAAGATGCGTGTGTCATTTAAACAGCATACCTCCAAAGTGACCCGAAGCAGCTTTATTTTGGCCTGCCTGTTCAGGCCCTTACTTCCCACATTTAGAGGTATGTATGTGTGCACATAATGCACTAGTGCACACACATATACACACACACTTAGAAAGTAACTTAACTCAGTAATATGCACTGGGTCACTTCATCTGGAGTATTTTCTAATTTGAACGAGAATCTAATGTACTGTAGGAAATAAAAATTCCGTGTCCACAGCAAAGTTTGTGGATAGGAAATCAAGTTACCCAACATACCCAAATATAGCCAGCAACAGAGCCATCAATAACTTGTGCCATACACCCATATATCTATATTGATTTATCTTGGTATTTCTATTATCTATTAAACAGCAAACTAGTATGTTGAAGATTATCATTCAAGAGTTAAGGTACCTGCTGGTGGAATAGATCTTCCTCTTCCACAGCTTCAGCTGCTTCTTCCTCTGCTTCGTCTGCTTCCTCAACTTCAAGTAAAGTTGTTTTGAAGACTGTGCTTCTCTGAGCAACCTCCTGTTAATAGACACAGATATTCAGTTACCAAATGCTTCCAATTCTAAAGTAAAGAACTATCCAGACTGGCCCAAAAGGCCTGGCCAAAAAGTGTTTTCACGGTGCACGCCCAATCCCGCCTCCAGGGAGCACTGATGCCACACACCGCTCCAGACAGTGCACCAGAGGGCACAAAAAGGAGCTTCTTTTTGCATCTTCTTTTTGCGTACTCGGAAGGCCAAATCGGGGCCACGGCTTGAGGTTACCACAGCCCCAATCCGGCTGAAGAAGGGACAGCTGCATGCTGCCCCTTAGGGGCTGTATGTACAGCCCCTAAGAAAATTTTAGGCCTGTTGAAAACTTATACCTCTGTTGTCCATTTAAGACCTGACTAGCACACTATTTCTTCAAGTGGAATTATACATTTAATTCAGACAGTATTTATGAAAACAAATTATATTGTTTTAAATATAGTTGAGTCATTTTTTCTACATTACCTCTCCCTGAGAGTTTTTCAAGACAACTTTTACATCTTTGCCAGTACCCCAAGAGTTTTGGTTCTTCCAGATGAGGTCAGAAGGAGGACTGGCCACTACTCCAGCATTAGCAGCCCATATCTGGGATGGGGAGGAAGAAAAATAACAATAGCATGCAAGTACATTTTCTGGAAAGATCTATACAATTTTTATTTCTACTAGTGACTACATATAAAAGGACAAAATTAGAGTGCAAACACAATTTTGGAATGTTTGATTGAAAGGTGCTGATCCATAACGAAAAGGAATACTAGACAGCGGTAGCAAAAGGAGAAATAGCCCAAATGGACATCTAATGGGAGAGATCAGGAGATAGTAGAGAATTTAATACACACACACACACACACTCATCTCCAATGTTCTTTCAATTTAGATTCTTCTCTGCCACCATATTCTCATCACAGCAGACACAGTTGGGGAACATGCATTTACAGAAAGATACTTGTGTATTGGAACTATACATTTATACCTTTTTAACAAATCACTGTAATTCTGTAAATGAAATTAAAAACTCATAGCATGGAAAGTGTGGGAAACTACTGAACTACAATCAGGATTATAGTCAACAAATGAATTTTCACTTACTGTAACAGTCTGGCCTGCTTTCAACACATATCGTGAGGTATACTTATAAGTGACAGAAGTGTCTCCAATTTTTCTGATCATCTCCCAACCTCCCATTGGTTGATCCTAAACAAAAGCAGAGGTAATGTTTTCATATTAAGCCGCTATTTTCCTGTATATTATGTTATTCAAAATGCTGAAACAGTAAACTATTATGTACTCTTTGCGCTTCTTGTTAATGTATTACTATGTAAAGTTCAGAGGTGGGGAACTTCTGTCCCTAGAGATGAATCCAGTTCTCTAGGATTTCCCAAACAGCTAAGGGATCTTCCGCCATCATGTCATCTGATGATTTTCCAAGTCTTGTATTGTAGTTGGTCCTACCCATTCAAAAAGGATACAATGCCTATTAATTACTGGTTCATGGCTTACCTACTGGCAGTGTGAGCATTAATATATGATGGTAATTTTGCTCCTACTCTCTTCCCTTTGACTCACCAATCACTGGAATTCAGACCCTGAGAATTTCTCTGAAACAGAAATCAGCTCTTGGACTAAAACAGTTCTTCCCTTGATGTAGTACATGCTGCTCTAGTTGTGTCACATCAGACCACGAAATTATTTACAAAATTTACAAATCAACTGCATTAAACAAATCTATTTTATTAATAAAATATGTGATCCAGGAACATTTTTACTGTATTGTACTCTATGTTTCCTACTGCAGGCACACAAAAGAATATAATCTGTATGTTTATAAACTCCAAAATTGAAGTAAGCTACCACTGCTTTATTTTGAAGGGAAGTGTACCTGATCTGAAGTATTCTTCAAACGAATGAACTTCCCATCTACATCAATCTCCTCAATGCAGATATTTCCAGTAGCAGAAGCAGAATGAGAGATGCTAACGCTACTACTGGCCTCTGATTCTTCAACATCAACTCTCTTCCTTTTCCCCCTGGTGGTACGCACACTGCGGCTCGATGATGCCCGAGAGACTGTTACACGAGAAGATGGGCTGGGAGTCAGTTTCAACCTGAATAAGATGAGAAAATCCATGAACACCACAAACACTTCTATCTCTCCCCTATTTTCTCCTAAGTAGAGTGAACCAGTATTCAGTTTTGTCTCCAGCACTGGACTTCAAATGAGTACATTCCATAGAGACTAAGAGCTTTCAAGACCCAAAGCTAGCCTTGAGAGAGGGGTTTGTCATTTATTAGCAAATTGTTTTTTGTGGTGGAGAGAAGCATGCAGGACGTCTGACCAAGATACAACACAGGCAGAGTCTAAGTGGGACTGGGGAGAAACAGAGAAGATCTCCAGTTGCATCATAAGACTGCCAACTCATGTTAGCCCAGGCAGACTGGTGGCAGCCTGTCCTGTTCTGATGGATGTGCGGGGTTGGGGTGGCGGTGCAAATTGACTACAACAGCCTGGGGAAATAAAGTGGCTTTGGATTCACAAGATCAAAAACTTGTTCAGTCCACCATTGAGAACATCAGGACAGGGGGATGATGTAGTTCCTGTATGTCAAGCCTTTGGGGAGGAGGGCAGGCTTCTCACCCACTAGCGGAGCTTTACTCTATTTTAAAAGCAGCACCTTCACTGTAATCTGAGTCCCACTTCATAAGGAAACATTAACCACTATGGGACACAAACTTGGGAACGGAGTTCTTTCCATCTTCAATCTCCAGTTGTCAAAACATCTGGGTACCCACATGCAATCTAGATTCATTTTGCTCTTCATTCAATGTGGCTGTGTCAACTTGAATTGAGTTGACCAGGTAGTTCTGCCTACATGATCTTTAGCTTAATTTGCAACTTCCTCAAACAATAAAAACTAGCTCTTACCTTTCTTCTTCACCCTCTAAGAGCTTCCTGTATGCATTGATTTCCATATCCAAAGCCAATTTTACATCTAGCAGTTGTTCATAATCATTTAACTGCTGTTGCATCTGATCCCTTATTTCTGCCATCTCCCTCTCTTTGTCAGAAAGAGTCCTGCGAAAGTTATCTCTTTCTTTAGCCAAGATTTCCTCCAGTTCTTGCATCCTCTCAAGCCATCCTCGAGACTTTAAATAAAAGAAAGAAAACAACTTCTGAAACCCAATACTCAAAAAGGGTCATAAATACAAAATGCCAAGCAAGGGATACATCTCGTTTTTAGTTCTAAATGCCTATTTTTGTATTTCTAAATATTAAAAGTGGCAAAGCTTCTCACTACAGTCATGAAGCAAGGAGAACACAGAGATGATGCATTTCCTATCTTGTGCAAGATTAAATCAAGCAAGTCACTGAAGTATTACCAAACCAGCTCATTACAGGAAAAGAGATATAATTCATACTATTCAAGATTTCAGGTATTTTCTCATTTAATGATAGGCTTTCCTAAGACGAAGGCAGAGTTAAATACAGGGGGAAACTTTAAATTCAATTAATTAAAATGTGTTCTGCTATGTATTCTGTACTATGAGCTGACATGTTGGTACTGCCACCACTATAGTTATGAAAATAAAGGAAATTTTGAGAAAATAATCTGTAATGCACAAAAACTTTGGTTTTTTCTAGTTTAAGGAAAGGGTCCTGAAGCCTGACCCTGAACACAGGAAATCCTGTTCAGTCACTCCTGAAATACGAGCAGCTAATGCCTTCACACTTTCATGCACATCTTGGTAACCATAACAAGAAAAAAAACACCCCATTATTAATTATTATTATTATTATATTTTATATAGCACTGTAGATTTACACATTTTTAAGTAACAACGAATATTGATAACTTTGGGGAAGTGAATTGTGTCTAATACTATACTTCTGAAAAATTACAGCATGCTCATATAAAAATATAACAGTAATATTAATCAGAGGACTATTCATTCTATTATCAGTAACATCACTGTAAAGTTGGAGAAATTACTTATACTTCCAACTAGAAATGAAAACAGCAAATGTAACTCACTTGAGCATACTCAAATGGCCTGGTCTATACTTAACATAGGAATGCACAAATATGCTAAAAGAATACTATAAATGTAACCTCTACAATCATCTTCATGAATACAACCTTGTATACTCATTTTTATATCAGTCAATTATGTATTAGTGGAGGATCTAGCAGGGGAGCGCAGCTATCGTATACCCTTGACTGAAGAACGGTACATTCCTTCTATCTGGGATGGTCGTCCTCTTCCACTGAGCATGCAGCTTCGGGAGGGACACACATGGAGCAGTTAGGAAGGGGATACCTGCCAGATCAGCCAAATCAACCCTGGTGATCAATGGGGTGACAGATGTCGCAGCCAGATCGCCCTCACATCCATGAATCTCCATGTGCCCCTTTATATTATAGCCTCAGACAATTTTGTGATCATCCGGATTATTTTGACAGTCTTATTTTTGCCCAGTAGCATAGAGCCTTCACAGAACTGAGACTTAACGTGTTTGATTCAGCTGAAAGAGATGGAAGGCTTAAAAAGGTTATGAAAGATGGGCACAAACATGGGCAGTATTGTTGGCTGCCCATATTTAGAGGATTTGGTACATTATTTAACCTGTTGCCCTTTGTATAAAGAGCCTAGGGAACGTTTTATTTTACCCTTAATCAATAATAAAATCTTTTCAAACTCTCAAGAAAAAGTACTCTACCTCCTTATGGACACAGATAAATATGTGACCTGGCGTGTAGTGTTGTTTGCTCTTGCTGCTAAAAAGACTAGGAAGAAATACATAGCAGAGATTGCTGTCCCCTGTAATGAGGATAATTTGATCTAAAAGGGTCCAACTGTGGATTTTAACATATTCATGTTATCTAAGTTGTCCACAATTGTTAATGCTAAATGTTTGCTATTTGATACAATTTGTTGTATACTGTTTTTACGGAAATTTTATGTGTATTGTATTATTACCTTGATTTTGCAATGGCCATTGGCCAAAAGCAATAAAGTATGTATGTATGTATGTATTAGTGTACACAAAGGCAGAAAAAGTAACCCACAAAAAAACAAAACAAAAAACCGGGAGCTTTCTTAGAATCATAGATTCAGAAGAGTTGGAAGAGACTACAAGGGCCATCCAGTCCTACCCCCTGCCATGCAGGAACTCTCAGTCAAAGCATATCCGACAGATGGCTATCCAGCCTCTGTTTAAAGACTTCCAAGAAGGGAGACTCCACCACTCTCCAAGGGAGTGTGTTGCACTATCAAACAGCCCTTACAGTCAGAAAGTTCCTCCTAATGTTGAGGCGGAATCTCTTTTCCTGTAGCTTGCATCCATTGTTATGGGTCCTGTTTCTCTGGAGCAGCAGAAAATAAGCTTGTTCCTTCCTCAATATGACATCCCTTCAAATATTTAAACAGGGCTATCTCATATCACCTCTTAACCTTCTCTTCTTCAAGCTAAACATCCCCAGCTTCCTAAGTCATTCCTCATAGCAAATGGTTTCTAGACCATGCGTGCCAGAGGTGGCACTCAGAGTTTGCTGGAGTTTGTTACTGGAAAGCCAGGGGGACATGGCACTTTGCTTGTCTATTCAGGTCATTTTGAATTTTGATCCTGTCCTCTGGGACATTAGCTACTCCTCCTAATTTGGTGTCATCTGCAGATTTGATAACTATGCTCCCAATACTGTCATCCAAATTATTAATAAAGATGTTGAACAGCACTCGGAACACCCCAATGGTCACTTTTCTGCAGGATGAAAAGGAGTCATTATTGAGCACCCTTTGGTTTCAGACGGTCAATCGATTACAAATCCATATAACAGTTACCTTGTCTAGCCCAGATTTTATAAGCTTGTTTGCAAGAATGTCATAAGGAACCTTGTCAAAGGCCTTACTGAAATCAAGTAACTTGATTTCAAGTTTCATGGGTAACTCTCAATGTATGTACGAAATTTAGAGAAAGGATAGTGTCCCACTCCTAGTAAAAATTCTTAAACAAGCAGAATCATATTGCATACATTTCTGTGTTCTGAGCTTATACAAGGTCTGTGTGTGTGTGGGGGGGGGGGAACGAACGTGCCATTTCTTTTAAATGTAAGGGATCAGGTTACTGAAGCAGAACCCTACTGCAATTTTTCTGAAAGCAAATATTCTATTTTACATTCTAGGAACTTGGAAATGAGGGCTTAGTAGAACTTGACAGTTCACTCACTGGCTTAGCTGGGCTCTGTAGACATCCCTTCCCCCTCATCTTCTCTGCCTACTTTCAAAGTGACAGCACAAGGAACATGCAGCTAGAGAGAAGGCACAGAAACACCACACACTGACACATTAAAAGATGGGCACAATTATCTCTTGCCTTGCAAAGCCGTTCAAACTAGGCATTGGTTGAAGTGTTCCTCCTTCCTACCATATAGCTAGTCTAGCCAGTGCTTACTCTTTCTTCAACAGACAAGACACACTACCCAGCCAAAAACACCTGGAGCATTTTGGGATGTTTCTTGTGCAATACATAAAGTTCTCAGAAGTACTTATCTTTTAACAAAATAACAAGATCAGTATATTTCACTTACCTCTTTCTGCAAATTAGCAAGTTGGGAAGAGAGGCTGTCAATGCGCATGCGACTTTCCATTAATTCCTCTCTTACTGTGTTGGCTGCAGAACTACTCATTTCAGAGGAGAGCCTTGCATTCTCAAGCTGAAAAAAAGGAAAGCAGAACATACTCACACTTGGTCTCTCAAATAAATAAGCACTTGTACCCAAAAAATCTAAAACATTAAGTAAAGCACAGAATTTATGCAACACAGGAAATCTGTCAAACAAGCTTTTCTGACAGCTAAGAACATGTGTAATATTTCCTGGGAGACAACCCTTCAACCACAGAAAATATGCAATTCTTTAATTTCCAATAACTCCCTTAGTCTGACTGCAAGTTTCTTAAGAAATTATCTACTCAATGACTGCGTTTGGAAGCAACAAGGAAGATTTTAAGAAGTATTCTGCCTTGTCACATAATGAGGCAATTGGCTGCTGAAACTGCCTGATTACTACAGCTACAAAAGCAGCCCGACAAGCCACAACTTCATTCTATCACTTGTTTATCACAATCTCTGATGTCAACTTTGGTTTATTTTTCACCAGAAAAGTGAATCTGTCAGGTTGATGCTGCAATATACATACCAATATACATAGCTGCTCTGATAGCCTTCAGGGCTGAAGGGCGGGGCATAAATACTATAAATAAATAAATAAATACCACTGACAGGAGGCCTGTGGAATATTGATCTGACTGTCGTGGCAGGAATGGTCAGCCAGTATACATCAGTATGCTTGTTGCCTCTGAATGTATCCAATATGGGTACATTTAATAAGTGCACTCTTTTAATACTATTTATTTTCCATTTTTCTATTACCCAAATAAAAAGACTGCACATTGAACATTGATAGATCAGGCTGTATCAGCTGGATATACTTTAAAAGAATTATTATTATTTGGAACATTGTTTTTGAACCCATGACTACCTACCCAAAAGCTAGCTGGACTAAAATCTAAATTAAAGTTTGCATCCAGACATAATTGTACTGCAAAGCTTTTCAACAAAGTTATTAGAATGTGAAGATATTCAAGAGCAAGTTATCAATACTTTGGCATGGTAAGTCTCTTCAAGCTCCTCCTTATACAATTTCACTTGTGCATCATGCTGCTCTCTCATTTCCTGAAGTGCTTGGGCCAGTTTGTGTTCATATTCTATTTGCCGCCCAGAATCCACCTCAACAAGACGTGTTTCATGCTTTCTTCTTGTTTCATTGATTTCCTAAGAATGAACATAGAAAATTACATTTTGGTTAGAAGTGCTGCTATGGGAAAAATTTCTTAGTAAGACAACCCCCCTCTTGGAGCATCCTGAGCACATGTTTGGAAACTATTTCAAGGGAATGTCACAAAAATTTCCTTTCAGGCTACTATAAAACTTCCTCCAAGATAATAGTTTAGAGCTAGGGTGGTCAACAGTAAATGACTGGGGGGTTGCTCTGACAATCCAGAGGGCACTGGAGAGCCACACAACCTGCCACACCTATTTTTTTTTTTTTTTACATTTTTTTGTATCAAAAAAGTAGTCTTAGGGGGGAAATGCCCCCTCATGCCCACAGAAGTGGTGAGCCGCATTTTCCCCACTTCTACTCCCTCAGGCTGTTTTAAGCCTAGCAGAGAACTTTTTCTGAAAAAGTCAGTCAACAAAAGTCTGTTTCAAGTTCATTACAGGGTTTTAATTTATGTACAGACTTCTCTTGGGCCAACAACTGAACTGTGCATTCAAGTTGCTTCCAACTTACATGGCCCTAAGGTGAACCTATCACAGGGTTCTCTTGGCAAGATTTGTTCAGAGGTGGCTTTCCTTAACCTTCCTCTGAGACTGAGAGTGGCTTTTCATGGTCAAGTAGGGATTCAAACTCGGCCCTCCAGAGTAACAGTCAAATGCTCACACCACACTGGCTCTCAAGAGATGAACAGAGGGCAAAAATATGGCTCGTTGTGTGGTCTAAAGAGGCATTTCAGAAAAAATCTTTTGATTTTTTTTCTGAATATTTTTGGGGATTCCTGGGAGGCCTTGGGCCCTCAAAAACAAGCTGCTGCTGTTATATGTGTCATGCAGGTCACATTCTCCCAATCCCTACTTTAGCATCGGACAGTATTACCTCTTCATACATATTTTTTCGAAACTCCAAATCTTCAATCAAACTTTGACAGCGATTTTCAAGATCCACCTTCAGTAATGTTTCATCAACCAGTTGTTTCTTAGCAGCTGCTAAAGCAGCTTCAAGCTTAAAAAGAAATTTTAAAGGCATATTACTAAGCAAACAACTGACAAATAAAATAAAGCAATACCTGACAAAGTACTCACAGAACTGGCCAAATGTAGAACATAAGGGTTCACCTAATGGTTTGAAGTAAATTCAGTCTTTCTTAATCAGTGATTTATACTGTATAGTTTCTCCAAATACATCAATCTTGTTTGGTTATGACAATGTTTATTTAAAGTACATACATACTATCTTTCAAGGAAAATTTCTTCTAAGGTGATTTAAAAAGGACAATTGTTTCATATAAACAAAAGAATAATTTAGTTTTATATACAGTAGCAATGTTACACTTACAAGATTTACAGAACAGCCCACTTTCAAAGCTTCGTGTACAAACTCCTACTGATCTTGCACTTCTGAATCATTGAAGTGTGACTATCCCAAATTATGCCAGCCCCCATACTGTCCTCCAGCCTCAGTCCACCTCCACCTTTGGAAGACATTTGGGCTGTGAGATTTTGTTCCAGTGGTTGCAACATGGAAATTCCAGTGCGTGCTTGATGTGAGGCACTGACATTTCCCCCCTATCTGTGCTCACTGACAACTGTTCCTGTCTTTTCTAGAAATGTATTATACACTTGCAGCTTATAGCTTGTGGACCTGTACTATAGTTGCTAATTGAAGACAGAGGAATCTCTGATGGGACTTGCACTCTGTTACTCCATCACCCTGAAGCAGTTGGGAGTTGTAAGCTCAGAAGCCTTCATTTCTACTTTAGACTGACCAGTGGTATTTAAAAATAAGGCTAAGTGTTAATTATCCCTAATTCATAATCACAGTTAAGTTCAACTACAGTTTATGGTGCAGTTGCAAACCAAAACAGTGGTCAGAAACAACATTTTCTCATCTTTTCCTTGCAGCTAGAATAGGAGGGAACTACATGAGCTTCAAACCCAGCAGCAGCATCAATCATAACTGCCTCGTGTGAAGGAGACCATTATGCAGGACTGTAAGATATATCAAATGGTTTGGATTTAATTACAAGAGTTCCAGTAACGGTAGTTTACTGCCTTGTTCCTAAACAAAGATAATACAATCTGCAACAAAATATGACAAAAGAGAACTGTGTGTTAGTAAAAACTGATTAAGTCTTACCTGACCAATCTGATCTTTCAAATCCTCAAGCTCTCCCTCTAGACTCTTCTTATCACCAAGGGCTGTGGCAAGTGCTGCTTCTTTAGTATTCAGAGCTGCTTCAAACTCTCGAAGCTTAGCCACGGCTCCATTAAGATCAGATTCTTTTTTTCCATAACTAAAATCAAACCAGAGAATTTACATTCAGTCTGTTACTGTTATTTGCTATCAAGCTGACTCCAATTTATGATGACCCCTATGAATGAAAGATATTCAAACCAATTATCAAATGCCCTGCTCAGGTCTTATAAACTCAGGGTAGTGTTTTCCTTGACTGAATCAATCCACTTGTAGTCAGGTCTGCCTCCATTCCTAGTGCCTTTCACTTATCCTCATGATATGTCCAAAGTACAAAAACCTCAATTTAGTCATCTTGGCTTCTACTGAGTATTCAGACTTGATTTGTTCTTGGTCCCATTCAGTTGAATAAGATGCATCAAATACAGTGGAAAAGACACAAAATATTTTTCCTTGCTTAATGACAAAAGGCTGAAATACCTGTACATGGATATTTAGATTCCACAAGTTTAGAGTTAGATAGCTGCCGAAAGACTTCAACTTGTAACTTCTGAAGTAATTTATTTAGCATTTATTATTCAAGAAAACTCTTTTTTCACTATTATTTTATACTACAGTTCGCCCTTGCCTCGCGCTGGGATCCGTTCTGGACCCCGCCGTATAAGGCAAGTTCTGTGTTTGCTTGAGCCTCATTGAAACTAATGGGGCTCGAGCATGCGGTACGCCATGGGCACACGCACCACTGACTCTTCATTGTGCGCTGAAAGCCACGTATGGTGCATCCGCAAATGACACAGGGACGCTGTAATTTAAAAATAGAACAAACACTTAATTCTAATTTTATTATACAGTGTACCTATGTCATATGTAGGCACACCTTACATGGAAGGAAGCCGCGCCATAAAAAACCCTGCTGTGCCCCGGAAGAAGTAATTGGGCAAGCACCGGTGTCACGAGAATGAGCCCCATTATTTCTAATAGAGTTCAAGCATACGCGTTTTTCCTTTATGTGGGGAGGGGGGTCCTGGAGCATAAGAGAAGGGCCCCCTATAGTATATGCAGGTGTTAGGAGTGCAGGATCCCCACAACAGTGGAGGAACTGTGAATATAAGAACTTTTTTTTACTGTCAGCACACTTGTCTGGGCATTTCTAGGTCTCCAATACAATTCTATGGTCAAATTCCGCTAGTTGGTGACCACAGAATCATGGTGGAGGACCTGTTAAGGCCTAGAGAGAACTTTTTTTAGTTGTGTACAGGCCAGCAGTGGCAGCAATACAGTAATCTGTGAATACTCATATACATGAATGCTTTACACGCTAATGAGGAGGGATGACTGTGGTTAATTTTTTAAAAATGACCATCTTGCATGATTTTATCAGTGTATAAGCCTATGAGTAACACTTTCATATGAACTAGTTTATGTAACATGAAAATTCTCTGTCCAAACAGAACAGAAGTTATAATTAAGATCACAGAGATGCTATGATTAAGTACAGCTTCTGTTTTATAGAAGAAAAAATAAAGTGCTGAAGAGCTTTTGGCAAGCATAGAGTTTCAAATGCAAAATATTCAGCAGTTTCAAACATTTTTATTGCCATAAATTCATTACTATAGAATCTGTATCGGTCATTTGAAGGTGCTGGGGATGGGATGAGATGGAAAAGTAGCATCCTTGCTATGAACATTGCTGCAGTATTTCATGTCCTTTTTTGTGGATGGGGATGTATATTGATCGTTTCCAATCTGGTGGCCACTGTTTAGTTTTCCATATTTGTTGGCATATTTTAGTTAACACTAGAGTTGATTCTGTCTGTATGGATTGTAGCAGTTCATTTGGAATACTGTCTGTTCCTGGTGATTTATTCTTCCCAATTTCTTTGAATGCAGCTTCTACTTCTCTTCCTAAAATCTAGGGTTCATCTTCATATGATTATTCATTCCACATGTCAATCATTTTTAAAGCTCTTTTATTTTGCTCCTGTGTGTATTCTTCCCATTGTCTTTTTATTTTGTCTTGAATGTGTAGTACACTCGCCCCTCCTTTTTCACAGGGGATCCATTCCGGACCCCTCGTGAAAACTGAGTTTTGCCTATATTCAAGCCTCATATAGGCACGGGCACATGCCCCATTTATTTGTTCTCAGTTCTTCACACATAAGCAAGGGACATGGATTCGAAAACTGCGAGAACGAAGGGAGGACTGTATGTTCCTATTTTGATCATTGAGCATCCCCACCCTTGGTTTCAATTTCCTTTTGAGCTCCCAGATCTTGTGGAAGAAGTCGCTCGTTCCATCTTTTTTGTTGTTGTCTTCTACTTCTCTATATTAATTGTTATAATACAATTATCCCTCCATATTTGCGGCTTTGATTATTCAGAGATTTGATTAATATGTCCTCTCTAGGAATACCTAGATCCTCCTCAAGTGCAACTCTATGATCAACTTTAACTAAAAGTTGCACGGAGAGACCTATATATTCCTAGAGAGAATACTCTACTGGTCATTTGTAGCTCCTCCAGTGCAGTTCTATGGTCAGTGTCTGTCAGACGTTGACCACAGAGTTGTGCTGGAGGACCTAGAGAGGTGTCTTCTAAGGTAAAAACTTTGTGTTTTTGTTATTTGCGTTTTTCCATATCCACAGGGTTCTTGTGCCCCTAACCATAGCAAATATGGAGGGACAAGTGTAGTTGTCTTTATCCTTGCACATTAGCTGTCAATGAACAGCTGTGCTCATGGTTTTGGTTCTGTTCCTAGCTCCCTTTTCTTTTGCTTCTTGGCTTTACTAATGAAAAGATTTCTTCTGTTACCCATTGTTTCTTCTCTTTCTTTTTGGCCACAGATAGTATCTTCCTGCATTCTTCCATGATTATGTCCCTGGCTTCTGTAGTCCTTCTGCTTCCTGGTCAATTATGCTTAGTAAAATAAATATTTCTCATATTGTAAATTCTGTTGATATGTTCATCAGATTGTATTTCAGTATGGCCCTTTACAAACGGGCCTTTGTGGCGCCCCCATCACGTGCTAGGGGTTGGTCGAGGACCTAGCGTCCATACCGGCCTCACCCCTAGCATGTGACGGGGGCGTAATAATAGCGGCGCTCTATACACACGGGCGCCACCATTTTGACGTATCGGACACATAGTGTCCGCACGCTGTGCCCCAGATGTGACACCGCAAGTGCGCGAGTAGCGCCTTGCGGTGTCCCATCCGGGGCGCAAGAAGAAGTGCCATTTTGGCGCTTCTTCTTTGCTGCATCTGGGAATCGCGCGGTTTGGCTGCTGCGGTTCCCGGACGCAGCAATTGGCAGCGGCGGCAGAGCACCGCTTTTCGGAGGTCTGTAACCCACCTATGATGACCAATTTTGTGTTCTTCAACTTTAAACTATGATTCACATAGGACTGTACAGACAGGCCATTAAGGCTGGCCAGGGGGTGGAATCGGGGTGTGGCGTCCATACAATGCACACCCCATCTCTGCCCCATGGTGGCCTGAAGCCGCGCACCATGCCATAGTGTGACATTACAGGGCTCCTCTGGCACTGTGTTCACACAATGCACTGCCAAAGGAGTGCCTTAAAGCCATGGCGCCATGGCTAGTGCGCCCTGGTAAGGCCAGATCAGGGTTGCGATGTGCGGTTACCACAGCCCTGATCTGGCGCAGCTGGAGGCGGCTACAGGCTGCCTCTTGGGGCGGTCTGCACAGCCTCATAGTTCCAAGATGTGTACTGCAGTCAGCATCTTGCTTAGTTTTGGCCGCAAGAATAGAGCTTCTCCAGCTTCCACTTCCAATTATGTAGTCTAATTTTTGCACTGACCAGCTGGTGAAGTCACACACACACACACACAGAGTGCATCCTTGCTTTATGCGGGGGATCTGTTCTGGACCCCCGCGTAAAACAAAAAGCACATATGCTCGAGCTCCATTACAAGTAATGGGGTTTGTGCTCACGGCAGCACACACATGCCATGGCACCGGAAGAAGCAGCGCTGCTTTCAGCATATGCTGAAAGCAGTGTATAATGCACCCATGTATGACGTGGGCACACTGTATAGTCTCTTCTCTGGTTGTATGAAGTTATTTGCAATGAATAGATTGTTGGCCTCACAAAATTCTATTTGGTCGCTCTCCTGTTTCATTTCTTGTTCCTAGTCTGAATCTTCCTACAGTTTTTTATTCCTTTTTGCTTCCTACTATAGTGTTCCAGTCACCTATTATAAGTAAGCAATCCTATTTTAGTGTGTTGTCAATTTCTGGGTGAAAAAAAGGGGTGAAAGTCTGCCTTTGGCCAATAGTTTGAACTGGGAAAGGAGCTCAAGTGCTCCTACTTGTATTTGTAGAATCAGCTCTACAGAGGACTTATCCATTTGTGAAAACATACTCAGCTATGATATCCAACTGAGAAACTGTGACTTGAATTTTCTCTAGCATAAGCTAGCTGTAAATCAGGTTTTGATGCCAATTTACAATTCTAGGTCATCAGGAATGTTCAAACTACAGTTTCAGTGTATCAATGGATAAGGAAAAGAAGGGCAAGCACAAAGGCTTGTGGGGCTGGGAACCACACTATATGATCTATGTAAATTCACAGCGCTTTATAAATAAAGGTTAATAATAATAATAATAATAATAATAATAATAATAATGTAATTTTGAGCTAGCAGGCAGCTGATTGTTCACTGCAATGCAAGCCAGGCCCCATTATCAGAAATTAAGGCCCAGTGCAGACCAGCCTTAATGGCTGGGTTGGGGTGGAGTCAGGGTGTAGCATCCATATGATGCATGCCAAGGCTCCGCCCCTGGGTACTGCACCACACGGTGCACAGCTTTACAGCGCTCCTCTGATGCTGAATGGTTTCATCATCTCCACTTACCCACCAAATAGTCTTCTGGAGGAACACTAAGATAAGTCTCTGTGCCCTAATTCAAATAGCTAATTAGCCATGATTGTCACAGGTTACACTTTGCCAGCTACTATAACTCTCTTCAGACATTATAAAGGTGAAACAGGGATACATGTGATGCTCTCTCATGACCAACCCCAGCCTCATTATGGTAACAGGAAAGGTCTAATGAAGATGAAAAATATGACAGGTTTTTAGTCAGTACTTAAGATGAAAGTTGTCAGAGCACCTTGTTATAATTCTACACTTCATATGGCACGTCACATAAGATTTTATGCAGATTAACTAGCTGTATGGTGAATCAAAGAATTATTAATAAATAAAATAAAGAGAAGAACTGTATCTAATCATATAACTCAGGTAGAAATTCAGTTCAAAACCAGAAAAGATTCAAATGTACTGGCTGAAAATAAGCTTTCTGCCAATATAAAACAGGCTATAAGCACAAGAGATTCATGAATTTGCTGATATAACTGCACCGCAATTAAAGGAAAAATATTCCTTCCAACCATATTAACTCATCAAACAAGGTCCTCAACTGAAATCTACCATAGTAGTATGAGACTCAGGACAGCTGTTGCAACTTTACTTATTCTAAACAGTTGGACTGTGCACCAGCTGAACCACAAATAACATTTGTGGAATCAATCGAGTGACTGTCTTAGCAACAGAGCCAATGAACATGAATTTTCACTAGGATTTTTCTTTTAAAAAATATGGGTTCTAATCTAGAAAAGGAGGAATTATCTGAGAATAAGAGAAATCTTAATGTGCTTGGAGCTGGTTGATTATGATTTTTAAAAAGCCTACATAGCTATGTAAGCAAAATGTCTTAGCAGCTGGCAATCCTATGGTGGAAGTTAAAACCTCACCAATTAACAGATGCAGTTTTTCATATTTGCAGCTGTGCAATTTCTGTGAAGGGTTTTTTGTAGTTACAACACACAATAGCTGCAGAGCAGAACTTTGAGACACATTGTCATTATATAGTGCTACTTTTAAGTACACTATTTTTCATTTAGCTTGTGTTTTAACTGAAAGTTTAAAATACAGTGGTACCTCGGGATACGAAATACCCAGGTTACGAAATTTTCGAGATACGAAAAAATCCCATAAGAAATAATTGTTCCGGGTTACGAATGTTTTTTCGGGTTACGAAAAAACTTTTGGTGCTTTTCGGCGCTATTTTACACGGAATCGCGGCTTTTCCCCATTAGCGCCTATGGCATTTCGGCTTACGAAGGCTTTTCGGGTTACGAAAGCGGCCGCGGAACGAATTACTTTCGTAACCCGAGGCACCACTGTACAGTATGGGAGAATAATTATTGAAACATTGTAGGGATTTTTTTAAAAAAAGGGCTAAAGATTATAAATACCTACACTTACTAATGCACAGCTTGCTTCTGCAAAACAATGTTCAAAAGGCATAACTGCCATGCTTACCACTGACTGTATGATTTTAGGCAAACTTGAACAGATTTGACAAGGGATTTACAAAAGAAAACTCTTTAAACACCATGTTTCCTAACAGACACTACAATGGAAATAGCAATACAGTACTGTACTCATTTCTTCAACCCTCTCTAGTTTAGCTGAATTTACAAGCATGCAGTAGATGAAGGAATAAAGCAAAGGTGGAAAGCAAATAAGCCTTACTCACAGCGCAGTAACACACCACAAAGGAAAGAAATAAAGCATTTACAAAAGTAGGAAAACCTGCTTGTCTTACTGTTGTGTATTTACCATGCATATGTCTCTTCCATGGAGCTGTCTGCTTCATTTTTACAGTCTGCCCTTCCTTTATGCGGGGAATCCATTCCGGACTTCCCTGTGTAAAGGGAATTCCCCCTATGCTCGAGCCCCATTTAAATGAATGGGGCTTATGCATGTGGTGGTGCACACACGCCACGGCCATACACCCCATTATTCCTTATGGGATGCAACGCACCACCCCTTCTCCCAGCGCAGCTTTCAGCATATGACGTGGGTGCACTGTACTAACTGTTGGACCAACAATTCATGTCACCCATGGAAAAGTTAAAAATGCACACTAGCCCCGGGAAAGGTTGTAGCAGCACACAATCAAGATCCATTAGGGATTCTCATACAAAAAGATCCAAAACATGGCTCATGGACAATCCAACACTATTCAGTAGAGACCGTAAGAGATAAGAATCTCCAAAGCTTAGTGTGATAGCTAAGGACCTGCTCCTGACTGATCAGGACAGTAGATCTACAGTGGTACCCCGGGATACGAATTACCCAGGTTACGAATTTTTCGGGTTACGAAAAAATCCCATAGGGATTTATTGTTTCGGCTTACGAAGGTTTCTTCGGGTTACGAAAAAACCTCGGCGCTATTTTCCGCCACCGGAGGGCAGCAGAGAGCTATTTTTCCATTAGCGCCTATGGCAATTCGGCTTACGAAGGTTTTTCGGGTTACGAAATTAGCCGCGGAACGAATTAATTTCGTAACCCGAGGTACCACTGTATTGTGTTAGGAAACTTTTAGAGGTAACTACTAAGGATGGTGTAGTGGTTTGAGCATTGGACAATGTTTCTGAAGAGCAGGATCTGAATCCCCATTCAGCCATGGAAATCCTCTGGGTGAGCTTGGACACGTCACAACTACTCAGCTTCAGAGGATGGCAATGGTAAACCCCCTCTGAAGAAACTTGCCAAGAAAACCACGTGAAAACCCTAAGGCCTGCCATTAAGTCAGATACGACTTGAAAGCACGCAATCCAAACATGCATTAAGGATACTCAAAATGAATACACTACATATTAGGGCAGAGGAACAATTTCTCTTGTCTGAAGCCAAACATTAGAAGATTTGTGGGGGTTTTTTGGGCTATGTGGCCATGTTCTAGAATAGTTTATTCTTGAAGTTTCACCTGCATATGTGTCTGGCATCTTCAGAAAAAGGCAAACATTAGAATTCCCTGGGTTCCACATTCACAAAATAGACATGCATTCTGAAGTGTTAGATCTTAGGACTATACCATATATCTTCCTTGACTGAAACAGTTCTAAGCAAGTGGGACAGCCTAATGCTCTGAAGACACCAAATCCTGTATGATCATGAGTCAGCCCTGGCTAATACTTAGATGGAGGACCACCATGGAATACCTAGTGTTGTGGTCTATATTTCAGAGGAATGCAATGTCAAACCATCTTTGACTATTCCTTGTCTAAGAAAAACCTGGGTGCATCTGTACTCTAGAAATAATGCAGTTTGTCACCACTTTAAGTGTCATGGCACCATCCTACAGAATCCTAGTATTTGTAGTTTTGGAGGCACCAGCATTTTTACAGAGAAGGCTAAAAATCTTGTAAAACTACAAATCCCAGGATTGCATAGGATAGAGCTACAGAAGTTAAAGTGGTGTCAAACTGCCTTATTTCTACAGTGTAGATGCACCCTCTGTGAAATTCATGGGCTAGCCATAAGTTGACAAAGTGACTTGAAGGTACATATATAGATAGTAGTTCATGTCCTTTAAAAGCAGTTAGAAACTAACTACGATGCACACAATCACAAGCAAGAATACTAAGGTAATTGACCCCAAACCTCTATCTCTTTAAAAGTCATTTGACTAGTGATCAGTTTAAAACAAGAGAAACAAAACAAAGGGCAAGGTTTAAGAAGAGCATTTCTCATCTTATTTCTAGTACAGACTTAACACAACTTTTGTTCTGGAGGCAGTTTATCAATTAATCCATTTATCTTTCAGCAATCATATTTTTAACCAAATGCTATTTTCCCAACAAGATCATTCCAAAATGTTTTTCTGCTGATGAAATGTAATAGGCAGTGAAATGTGCTGTAAATTCTTCACAAATGCAAAAGGACAGAACTTCCAGCATTGCTGCTTTTTCTCCTTCCCTGGCCATTGGTGTTTCTCCTACTTATTTGTCAAGACTGAGAAGTAATTTGGGAATGGTCCCACTAAAAGATACTCATATCGTATTGTTCATTTATCAAACCTTCATAACTCAGTTATCACAGAATGCATTTAAAGAGACTTAAAAGAGCAACATTCATAGCTATAAAGATCTTCATAACTATAAAGGTCTGTTCCTAGGCACTTCACACCATTCATCTGATGAAACTGATTGAAGTCAACAAAAGCTGATGCTACCAATTTTTTTCTCACAGGGCCAGAACAGACAGGCCAAAATAAAGCTGCTTCAGGTCACTGTGGAGGTATGCTGTTTAAATGACACATGCATCTTAAGAGGTGAGAAGCTGTGCCAAAGCTGTGCAGCTTCGGACCTCTTAGGACACATGCATCATTTAAACAGCATACCTCCAAAGTCACCCGAAGCAGCTTTATTTTGTCCTGTCTGTTCGGGCCCTCAGTCTCAAAGGTGCTATAAGATCCCTTTACACACAGATCAAGTCTAACATAGCTATGTCTTTGAATTACAGTTGGCCCTCTGTTTTCATGGGGGATCTGTTCTGGACCCCTCACGAAAATGGAGGCTTGCACTTATTCAAGCCCCATAGGCTTGAATGGAGCGCGCCCCATGCGCATAGCAAGTGCATGTGCGCTGGGTGCACATGCCATTACAAATAGCAGAGGTCGCCCCTCCGCGTATATTCAAGCGCAACTGTAATATATTCCACAACCGTTAACATCAGAGACACATACCTGGCTCTGCAAGAATGAATCCTTGCCTTAACAAAACCCCTAAACTGCAGCAGGTAGTCAAGTTATTCTTCCTCCCAAACAGTGATGCTTATATTCTAACACACCTCATCTCACAAAACCCAGAGGTATTATTTAAGGCTATTACTAATGTTTAGAAGCAGTTTTCCCAACCTTGAATGCCTGCCCACCTGAAATTATACCATTACAAACCTTGCTCACAAGGCAAAGTTAATAAAAGACTTTTGAGTATGTCAGCAAAAAACATCTGAACTCTTATTTAAAATGTACAAAAGCCAGTTAACAATTCAAAGGTGTGAGCGTAACCAGGAAAATTACGCATATATTCATACAGACTAATATCACAAGGAAAGTATCACCTTATCACCCTGCAACCTTTGATCAAAGATTTAAGGTGCAGGGGTCTATTATGTTTTATTCTGGTTATGTCAAATGTTTCCATACAATTTCATTTGCAAGAGTCAACTTGGAAGACGTTTTACCTCAACTTAGATTTTCTTTAGATTTTGGTTTCTCAAATTTGGCATCTAATGCACCAAATATTCTCATGCTCTGTAGCTGTGAAACCCTTTCAGAACGGCAGTTGGTACCAGTTTAGAGCTTACTTATTCTTGACACAACACACCTCTGTCTCCAGATTACTGCCAGAAAAGAAATCTGGAATCCCTTGAGGTACAGACATTGGCCAATCTCAATTTAAATGAGAAAGACCTACTGTATATAACCAACTATAAGTCGACTTCATGTATAAGACGAGGGCATGTTTTGAGGACAAAAAGTATGGATTTTGCTATGACCTGTGGATAAGCTGAGGGTAAAACTTAGGTGCATATAGCAAAGGATCTAAAGGATGAAGCAAAGCAAAACAATGTCAAAGAACTTATAAAATCCCAGCAGACATAACTCTTTGTGCTCACTCTTAAGGCTGGAGGGATGAGAAAGTAGAGGGGGTCAGTGCTTCCAGGACAGATTATATTCTTGCTTTTCACCAGGGCATGGTTCCTTCTTTTAAATAAGAGTTAAGATACAGTACTTACATTGACTTATGGATAAGTTGATTCAAGTTTTTGGGGTCAATTTTTTGACCTAAATTTCTAGACTTATACATGAGTATATACAGTAAGCTGGGGTGGGCAACATGTACTATGGGCTATAAGCCCACATTGTGGGGCAACTAGGCCTCTGGGGAACACATTACCTGTTTTAGGCCTTCTACACACACACCCCAAAAAACCTAGATGTGACTGGATGAGCCCCCAGAGGTCTAAAACAGGCCTGGAGGAATGCAACAAAATGATACATGATTGTCCATTTTGGAGAAAAGTGTGGGGGTGGTGACTGTCCCAGGTTCTCACTATAAAAAGCAGAAGAAACATTTCCATATCTGAGCGGTTTTCCAAGGCAATAATTATACTAGATCAGGGATGATAAAGATGTACCCTTCCAGAGGTAGCTGGACTGCAGCTGTCTAAAGCTGGTGGGGATTTCAGTTCAACAGTTTCTAGAGGATCACACACTCACTGCCCCTATACTAGATCGGGGCAATAAAAGTTAAGTTTTCAGAAATGACTGAAGTGTTCATTATTATGAAGACATCCAACATTAGATGGAATTCACTGGTCAATATGAAGTTTGGGAAATGTCCTCTACATGAGGGAACTGGAAAGAACTACTGTAAGAAGGATCAACAGGGACTGATTATCTTATTTGCCTTGAAATTATATGAAACATTAAGGACAGATAAATATCAAAAGAGAAAAATTCTGGATACTGAATTCTGAAGCACTTGGGCATCCAGGAGCTCTATAAATCTCATGAGTAGTCAACCCAATGAAATACAACCTTCTTTGGTCAGGGCAGAATAAAGTGAGCCTAGGTTAGATTTGTTTTGAATGATCTACTCATGTAACCATTCAATGTGGTGCCCAAGTGAAAACACAGAGGAACTAAAGGCAAGAGGTGAAAAAACGTACAGTACATTCGCAATAGTGTGAACTCCCATCTCACATAAAACTCCCATGTAAGCAAGAGAGAACTAAAAACAGAGGACAGGAAACTTTTAAAAGCTTCATGTTCAAAAAGAGTAAAAGCTATTTGTTTAAAAACCTATTTTTCACACAAATAAAAAAAAATTGTACATGAAGCATTGTTTGACATACAAAGTTAGGTTACAAAAGCTGTTGCCAGACTGCTTTGTAATAACAAATATAAAATGGTTTTTAAAGGATTAGTAGTACATATACATAGAGCCAATACACACTGCAGAATTAATCCAGTTTGAGACTGTTTTAACTGCCCTGGCTAAGTGCTATGAAATTCTGGGAACTATAGTTTGTTGCGGCAGCAGAGCTTTGACAGAGAAGGCTAAATGTCTCACAAAACCACAGGTCCCAGGATTCCCTAGCATTGACCCAGGGCTGTTAAAGTGGTCTCAAACTGGATTAGGTCTTCAGTGTATTTTGAACCTAAGAAGAATTCAAACTATTTTGTACTTAAATCAATAAAGTTTTCTACCGTGGTTCAATCTGAAGTACGTGGAAAGTTCTTGAATCCTAATAGTACGACCAGACGGTAGCGAATTTTACTTTTCTAGGCCTCTTCAGACAAAACAATACCTTGACAGCCACATGCCCTGATGTAAACTGGCATAGTTTCGGGTCTTATGCATACTTAATACCCACATATTAATGACTAGCATGGGCACACAGTTGAACACAAAGGATCTCTCAGACACTGTATTTAACATTGTTTTTAAGAGTAAGGCCTAAATCCTCTAAAGGCACCAGATCCTGTCTCATCTTGGAAGCTAAGCAGGGCCAGTCCTGGTTTGTACTTGGATGGCAGATCACTAAGGAATATCAGGTGCTGTAGGCTAAGTTTCAGAGGAAGGAACTGACAAAACCAGTACTGCTTGTCTAAGAAAACACTATGAAATCCATGGGGCTGAAGGCCCACACACACACACACACACACACACACACACACACACACAAAATATAACAAACTTTGTTAAATCAATGAAAGAAAACAAAGTGCCTCCTTTCTACTTCAACTCTGCAGCTAACGTTTCACACCAACGTAAAAAGCCAGGCATGCTGTGTAAGTGCAGTACAACCAACAGATTTCTCTGCAACTGTCAATTATACAACCAAAAAGGAACTATAACCCCCAGTATTCACACTGCAAGGCTGGATACATTAGTCGATCAGAACACAGCCAGCCCACGAAGTCACACAGCCGCACAGTGTGCTATTTCTCCTCCTCCTCCTCCTCCTCCTCCTCAAATGGCCCTCCGGAAACTCATCACCAGAAGAAGCAAGGCTGCCAGAGGGAAGAGCAGGGCAGTTTCCTTTTCATTCATTCAAAAGCAAACACATCAGGCACAGCACATGGCAGCAGCTGGAGGAGCCAAGATAGTGTACTCTCTGTTACATTAAACAAATGAATGGGAGGGAAAGAGAGGAGTATCTCTGATTATCAACAAACATAAAATGCAAGTCTAAAATAAAACAAGGAGGCTGTGGACTTGCTTGTGACTCCTAAAGTGGCCACAGTCTTTCAGCAACAGTGTCTTTACCATCAAGCGCACAAAAGTCAACTAACAGTCAGAGAAAGAACTATACGAAGTCAGAGCCTCTCTCATCTTATGCATTCCTACAAAACAGGGCAGTAAACAGTCATTGAAAATGGTGACCTCTTAGCTGCAAATACCTCTCCCCAGGAATGCAAGGATCCACACGATTTCCCCATCCATACAGATCCAAAGGGCACAACTCTCTCTCCTCATATTTGAAACTGGAGAAAGTCTATGCACTTCCTTTGGATCTGCATTCTGACCCAGATTAGCCCCCACTCCTCTTTCAAGCACCCAGTTTAAAGGCACCAGCAGAGGATGCATTTGGGGCCAAGGGTTCACAATATCGAGTCTGAATATCAATACATTAGTGTTAACTAAGGGCTCACAATATTGAGCCTGAAAACTGGGGGTGGGATGAAGGGAAGCAAGAGGAGAGAAAGAGCGTGTCCTTGTGGGACCTTTTGACATCAGTTTTAAACAGAGGCTGGATGGCTATCTGTCCAGGGTTCTTTCGAGAGGGACTTCCTGCATGTCAGAAGGAGGAGGGTTGGGCTGGATGGAGGTGCTTGGACTGTCAGTCCCTGAGTGTCAGAAAGGGGGCTTGGGCTGGGTGGGGCTCCTTTGATTATGACTTCCTGCATGGCAGAAAGGGGTTGGGCTGGATGCAGTTCTGAGACTGTGACTTTGGACGGGGAGCTTTGATTGGGACTTCCTGCATGGCAGAAGGGGGGGTTGGGCTGGATCTCCCTGAAAGGGGCGTCTGTCTGTCCCCCGGGTCCTTCTCACCTGGCGAGGAGCTGCTCGTGCTCGGCGCGGACCTTGCCGATCTCTATCTGGAGCCGGGCCCTCTCCCTGGCGGTGTCGTCGAGGGCGCGCCGGGCGTCGGCCAGCTCGGCCTCGTAGAGGGCCTTGAGGCCGGAGAGCTCCCTGCCGCGGACCTCCTCTCTCTCGCTGACCTGCAGGTGGAGGGCGCTGTTCTCCAGCTCCAGGCTCCGCACCTTGTCGATGTAGACCGCCAGGCGGTCGTTCAGCTCCCGCAGCTCCTCTTTCTCCTGGAGCCGCGAGATCCGCGTCGGGCTCAGCGGGGTGCTGGCCGCGCTGCCCCGCGTCCGGTGGCCCTGCGCAGGGGTCGAGGACAACGCCGCCGCCGCCATGGCCGGGGAAGGAAGGGAGGGAGAGAGAGGGAAGCCCGGCCGAGAGGAAGCGGCGCGGAGGCTGCTGCAGAAGAGAGCAATGAATGGAGGAGGAGGAGGAGGCGGCGGGCAGAGGGAGAAAAGGCGCCAAAGAAAGGCGGAGGAGGCGCTGAGAAGGAAGGAAGGCCCGAAGCAGAGACAGAGAGGAAGCGGGGAAGGAAGGGGCTGCCTCTCGGGTGTTTCGGTGCTGGAACCAGCGCCAAGCCGCCCTCCCGACGCTCCTCCCCGGCCGCCGCAAGGAAACACAAAACGGGCAGCCAAGATGGCCGCCGCCGTCGCCCGTCGCGCGCTCAAAGCCAGCCCCGCCTCCTCGCCCCCCACGTGACCCGGCCTCAGCCAATGGGGCGCCGAAACGCCCTCGGCCTCGCTGTTTATGGCGCCTTGGACGCTAAATTCAAAACCCGCCGCTTGCAACTGTCAGCCTGGTCGAGGCGCGCGCGCGCGGACTCCAAGAAAGTCAGCCAATGGAAAGCCCCCGTCCTCCTCCTCCTGCTTTCCCCGCGGGAGCGCGCGCGCGTGCACGCACCCCAACCGTCCTCCTCGGTCGCTTGCTTCTCCCCTTCCTTCCACCGCCTCACTTTTCTCCCCTCAGACAGACTCTATAAGGAAGGAGGAGGGGGAGGGAAGAAAGGCCGCCTTTCCACTCTGAAGAGCTGCTCTTTCTTTCTTTCCCTCCCTTCCCTGGCCTTAGACTTGCACTTGTTGTCCCTCCATATTGTCTAGGGTTAGGGGCACAAGGCCCTGTGAATGTGGGGGAAACGCATGTATAGCAAAAACACCATGTTTCTACCTGAGAGGAGGACACCTCTCTAGGGATCTCTAATGCAACTCTGGTCAACGCCCCACAGACACCATAGAACTGCCCCAGAGGAGCTACAAAGGCCCAATGGAGGATTGCTTTTTGAATCTCTAGGCCTTTCGGTGCAACTGTTGGTTAAAGTTGCTCATAGAGTTGTGTCAGAGGACCCAGATATTCCCAGAGAGAACACATTAATCAAACCCGTGAATAATCAAACCCACAAATATCAAAGCCACAAATATGGAGGGATGAGTGTATTATCCTGGTTGAGCAAATATCCTATCCCACACGATGATAGCATAGTGGTTTTGTGTTTTGGACTATGACTCTTGGAAGTCCTGGGTTCGAATCCCCTCTCAGCTGTGTAAACCCACTGGGTGACGCTGGGCGAGTCACACTCTCTCGGCCTCAGAGGATGGCAATGGCAAACCCACCCACCTCCAAAATAAACTTGCCTGTGATAGTATGTTTCTTTCTTTTACAGCTGGACAGAGCGGATTTTTAATTCTGAATTCTGAAATTAGGGGGAGAGGAAAATATGGAGAGCAACAGGGAGTCCAGGCTTGGCGTCTAAGTGATTGAGCAAAAGTGGTGGCAAGTCGTGGTCCCTCCGTCTGGCAGCCTTCCTCCGGCTGTGTCTTCTTCGCCATCCCACTGAAGTGTAGAATTCTCCTGGATGGCCGATTTCCAACCGTTGGCATTGGTGGCCCATCACCTTCTCCCAGTGCCAGCGCTCATTCGAAAACATGTCAAACGTACAGTCCAGGGCCTTTGGAGTTTTGTTTCCTCCTCAGACATAAAGGGAGGGCAGCCTTTCCTCTCCTCCTCCTTCCTTTGAATGTTTGATTTGGCATTGCTCCAGTATTGCCTGTGAGACATTCTTCATCACCTCTTGGTCTTCTTGATCTTCACTTGGTGGGACAGTTATCAGCAATGTGCGGGTATCCTCTTATGATAATAATAATAATAAATAATAATAATAATAATACTATTAATAATAATACATCATAGGATTATTATTATACCCAAAACACTGGGAATCCGAGCGGTTTACAACAGAGGGGATAATAGACGGTTCCCTGCCCTCAGGCTTACAATCTAAAAGAGGACACAAAAGGAGAAGGGAATGGTGGGGGGGGGAGATCAGGTCCAGCATTCTTCTCTCCCTTTGAGGCCTGGACCAAGGCAGATGGACCGGAGGGAGGGCTCTTCTTCTTCAGGCTAGCCCTGATGGAGCTGGGCCAGCCTACTCTCCCCCTCACAGGCCGAAAGATGACAGTTAAGGAGGGAGGAGCCTTGATTCACCACTCTTCTCTACTCTGGAACCAATGCAAGGGTCTGCTCTAGGCCTTGTTCTGCACAGCTTCTGGTGCCACTTCCAGGGGATGTGGGACCTTGGGGATGTGGCTCTGCTGGTGGTGGCGGTATGGGTGGCGCTGGTGGTGTCCTTCCCCCGCGAGGGCCAGGTGCCTTCTCTGGTGAGGTGGCCACATGTCTGCCCCTCCAGCCAAGAGGAACTCGGCTCCGCCGGGAGGAATGCAGAGGCCTCATGGTATGCTGAAGCTCTACCACAGGCTCCAACCGCCACCTGTGAAAGTACATAGAGAGACCTTGTGGCACCTTTGACACTTACTGCAAGAAATAAGTTGCCAGCATGAGCTTTCACAGAATAAAGCATTGTAGAATTGAGCCAAGGCAGTTAAAGCAATGTCCAACTCCCATTATTTCTGCAATGCAGATAAGACTGTAGACACCCACTGAAATAACTGAAGTGGGGGAGAGGGGATGGTTGGTTGCCTAACCTGAATGCACCAATGTCTCTTGTGAGCTTCCTGTGTCTGCTATGGATGGGCAGCCTTAAATGACCGTGTGCCCTCAAATTCTTTCTGACTTATGACAACACTTTTGTTGTTGTTAACTGCCTTTGAGTCAGTCTTGACTCATGGTGACCCTGTGGGTGAGACATGTCAAAGACCCTCTGTACTGCTCTGCTTAATTCCTGCAACCCCATAAGACCCGTGACCTCCTTAATAGAGTCCATCCATCTGGCTTGTGGCTTTCTTCTCCTACTTCCCTCCACCTTTCCCAGCATTATTGTCTTTTCCAACGAGCCCTTCCTTCTCAAGATATGTCTGAAGTACGACAGCCTCAGTTTGGTTATCTTGGCTTCCAGGGAGGTTTCCGGTTTGATCTGCTCTAGGACTCATTTGTTTGTCCTTTTGGCTGCCCATGGGATCCTCAGTACACTTCTCCAGCACCACATCTCAAATGAATGGATTTTCTTCCTATCATCTTTCTTAATTGTTCAGCTCTCACATCCATACATGGTAATAGCGAATACAATGGCTTGTAAGGTGGACCTATTATGGGGCTTTCTTGACCAGATTTGTTCAGAGGGGGCTTGTTTGTCTTCCTGAGAGGCTGAGAGAGTGCGACTTGGCCAGGGCCACCCAGTGGCTTGCCGTTACCAAAAAGGGATTCAAACCCTGGTCGCAAATGCTCAGCTCATTACACCATGTTCTTTTACTCATTACCTTTTCTGACATCACTGTTTCTCTGTATATTGGTACATTAAAGGTCTTTATTATTATTATGCTTTATTTATATAGTGCTGTAGATTTACACAGCGCTGTACCTACAAACAATAAAATAGATAAAACAAACCTGCCCATGGTGTACAATTTAAGAAATAATAGCATAATACATATAAATAATACATAACAATACAGGAAAGGGTACAATAAAGTAAAGCAGGCAACAAATTAAAAACATCAAGTAACATATAATACTCAAATCTTGCCTTGAAATGTACAGCATATAGCTCACAGAGCTGCCTCCACCCAAACACACACACACTTAAAATACACAAGGATAAGGCAGCCTTGCGATCTGAAGGAATTAGTGAAGCATGTGTCCTCCTGAGTTCAATTTAATTTACAGCCTGGAAAATGTTAAAAGGGTTGCAGTCAACAGCTCCAAATAAATTAAGACAAATGTGTAGCCCCAGCCTGTGGAAACTTGGTCAGAAATGTCAGTGGAAGTTCCCCACAAGAGCAAATTTCTTGTGGGGGGGAAGAGGGGAGGACCATCATTTTTCATCCCACAACAGCACAGAAAATCAGGCCCCTTCCTACAGTCCTTGACCCTAGTTTTAAAACATGAACAGAATCTTTCACTGACTGTATGTCATTATGCAACTAATGCTTGTAGCACCTTTGAGACTGAGTCTGTCATGTTTGTTTGGTCCTTGGTTTTGGTTTTTGTATTTTTATTCCTTCTAAAATAGTAATAATAATGTCTGTTTTTTAAAAAATAATGTTGGCAGCAAAACTGCTGAAATACTGTAGTTGGGTGGGTCTTCCTCTCCAGAAAGGGTATCCAGTTTCCTGCTGGCCCTGTCTTCTACTGGAAGAGGTGTTAACTCTTCATTGCTTATTTCCTGCCTGATGACTAAAAAGAAAGCTCAGGGCAAATCCTACTTTTCTCTTCTCTTGCTTTACTCGTTGCTTAATTTGCTAAGAACCCCTTGGTCCTGTCAGACATTGAGATGTTCCATTTTCTGGTACGTCTCATTGCTTAATCTACAACTACTGCCAGAGCTTGGGAAGTTGTTAGTTGCCATCAAGTCAGCTTTGCCTTACTGGTGATCCTGGGCCAGTACAGACTGGCACAATACACTAGTTTCTCAATGATGTGGGGGCATGGCATACGGACAGCACATGCCCCAATGCTGGTGTCACACTGCCCACCTGCCCAGACAGTTGGCAGCATTGTGGCGCTCTGTTGGTATGGTGTTCATACGCTGCATGCCACGGGAGCACTGAAAAGGTGCCATGACAGCGGAAAAAGCCACCCTTTTTCCAGCACAAAAAGGGGCAGCATTTTGCCACTTCTTTTTGCTCCAGAAAAAACCCGGAGTGGGGCTGCAGCATATGGTTGCTGTGGCATCCACATGGCTCTTTCAGGGACAGCATCACACCACCCCTTTGGACTGGTCTGTTTCAGCCCCCTCTGAATTAAGAAACCTGCAACTGACTGCTACTAATAGTCCTGCACAAGTCCTGTAAACTTAGGGCAAAGGCCTCCTTGATTGAATCAATCCACTACTAATAGGGGCTTCCTCTGTTCATTAGCTTTCAGCTTCAACAAATACTTTAACCATTACCATCATTCAATTTTTCAATTTATTTTTATTTTATTTTTGCACTTTTCTTTTTTAAAAAAGTATGTTTAGAAAGTAAAGAAATGTCCAACAATTGGGGGCAGTGGGAGAATCACTTCAAAATTCTTCCCCAAGTATTTTACTGGTAACAAAATAACAAGATCAACTCATTCAAAATGTGGTGCTGGAGAAGAGTGCTTAGGATACCATGGACAGCCAAGAAGACAAACAAATGGGTTCTTGAACAGATCAGACCAAAGCTCTCCTTGGAAGCTAAGATGATCAATTTAAGACTATCGTACTTTGGCCACATAATGAGAAGGCACGGATTACTAGAAAAAATAAGAATGCTAGGAAAGGTAGAGGGTAGAAGAAAGAGAGGAAGACCACAAACTAGATGGATAGACAGGAGGGTTGTGGGCAAGGGCTTGCAGGATCTGGGCAGGGCAGTGGAGGAGAGGGATTCTTGGAGATGTCTCATCCACAGGGTTGCCATGAGTTGGAGCTGACTTGAGGACAGCTAACAACAACAACAACGTAACAAGAAAAAAATCCTACCAAGAAAATAATTTACTAGCTCATATATTGTTTTGCCAAACAAACAAACAAAAAAGGATCATTGTTAGAGTTGCTATATTCCACTTACGCAAATCTGAGCATTAACTCCAATTATGCAATTATTGCATAATTATTTGCAATTATCTAATTCGCAAATCACTCTAATTTGCATTCTGATTAGTTAAATCAAGCATATTGTTGCTTTTTCTTCTCCCACTATGTGTCACATTTCATAAAACCTTTTATAGTAACAACTGATTAGGGAGAACCAGTAATGTTTTTAAAGTGCTGGACAGGAAGCCCCAGTTCAAATCTCTGCTTAGTCAGGGAATTAACTTCTACTTCTCAAAAAAAACAACCCCTATTTTACAGGATTGCTATGCAGATAAAAAAGGAAAGAGAAACCATAGTAAGAGCTGGTCAATAGTGGAATATACTGACTTGGAGTGTGGAGGAATCTTTTTTGGAGGTTTTTAAACAGAGGCTAGATGGCCATCTGTCAGGAGTGTTTGATTGTGTCTTCCTGCATAGCAGGGGGTTGGACTAGATGGATTCTATGGATTCTGTGATTCAGTGCATAAACTGGTGAAGTACAAATAAAGAAACAGGAACAACATTAGTGTTTTCACCATGCACAGATGTTTCAACCTTAGGAAATCTAGCAGTCCTTGTCCTGGCCTCTCGCATGTTCGCTTGAAGTTGACTCCTACTGTGTTTAAGAGTTTAGCTTAAATAGTAATGTTTTCCATTACTGTTTTCTTCAATATTTGTTTGAGATGCTACAATAATAATAATAATAGTAATAATATTTATTTATATCCCACCTCTCCCTGTACTGGATCGAGGCGGGTAACAAGATATCAAAGACAATAAAATCAAGTAAAAAAAAAAAACCACAGAAACAATAGCTGAAAGACATATTACATTTCAAGTTCCCAAATTCCTTCCCATCCTATAAAACAATAAAATAATTCCCAACCAATGGCCAATAAAATCAATCAAGATCATTCAATCCAATGGGAACAATTAGGTAAGTGGAAAAATTGGAAGTCAATTTGAGAAGGCTCGCCGGAAAAGCTCCATTTTTATTGCCTTTTTGAAAGCACCTAAAGATGTTATTTGGCGGATCTTGTCTGGTAAATCGTTCCAGATTTTTGGAGCCGCAACGGAAAATGTCCTCTGGGAAGTGGTTAATAGTCTAGTTCTCTCTGACTGCAATAGATTCATCCCAGAGGACCTGAGAGTGCGGGAAGGATTATATGGGAGAAGGCGTTCCCTCAGGTATGTTGGACCCAAGCCATTTAGGACTTTATAGGTAATAACCAACACCTTATACTGTGCCTGGAAGCAAATGAGGAGCCAGTGTAGGGATTTTAACATAGGTGTAATGGATTAAAATTTTGAACTCCCTGTTACCAATCTGGCTGCCATATTTTGTACCAACTGCAGCTTCTGAGCATGGCATGAGGATTGCCCCAAGTAAATCGCATTGCAGAAATCGAAACGAGAGGTTACCAGTGAATGTACAACTGTTTCTAGGTTTTCCTGTTCCAGGAAGGGTCATAGCTGGCGAATTAGCTGAAGCTGATAACAGGCACTCCTGGCTATTGCATCCACCTGAGATGACAGCTAAAGCAACGAATCCAGGAGTACCCCCAAGCTACGAACACAGTCCTTTAGAGGAAGTGTTATCCCATCCAGAACTGGAGAACAGATCACCATACCCAGATTGGGATTGCCTATAGCAAGTACCTCTGTTTTATTTGGATTCAATTTAAGTCTATTTTCCCTCATCCAATCCATTACCAACCTCAGACAGTCATTCAGAGGGGAGATGCCATCCTTGGTCACTGAAGCAGTCCAAGACATAGAGAAGCAGATTTGGGTGTCATCAGCATACTGATAACACTGCGCCCCATGTCTCCAGAGGATCTCACCCAGCGGCTTCATGTAAATGTTGAAAAGCATTGGCGACAGTATTGCGCCTTGATGGACACCTGATGTGGGCTCCCTCTTGGCCGAACAACTGTCACCAAGCAACACCATCTGGAATCTGCCCGAGAGAGAGAACTGGAACCACTGCAGAGCAGTGCCCCCGATTTCCAATTCCCTCAGGCATTCCAGAAGGATAGCATGGTCGATGGTATCGAAGGCCACTGAGAGGTCCAAGAGCACCAACAGGGCCACACTTCCCCTGCGCAGAAGAAAATCATTGACCAAGGTGACCATGGCGGTCTCCACTCCGTATCCTGATCTGAAACCAGTTTGAAATGAATTAAGATAATTGGTGTCATCCAAGACTGCCTGGAGTTGATAAAGTCAACTAGATTGAAAGAATTTCCAGATAAAATCAGAAATTATTGGTTACAGAGGAATGTTTCAGGAAATGGTGCAAGATTCCTTGGATGATCTCATGTACTTGAGTAATAGAAATGGAATGCTATTCATAAATGCATGCATCTGAGAACGAATTAACATATTTATGTACAACTAGATGCTTGTGAGAAAGAGGTTGTTTGATTATTGTTGGATCACAAGGTGGCCATAAACTCAGTTGATACTGTTTAAAAAGGGCAGATTAAGTTCAAGACATTTCTAGTAGGGATGCAGCAGTACCAGTTATTTTACAAGTTAGAGAACATCACCCCCCTCCCGCCCAAATACCATGGTTTATTTTAGGTGTCTATGTTGAAGACAGATAAATGCAATCTACAGAATATACAAATAACAAAGAAAATATTACATGGATCCAAAGTACAGTATATCAGTAGATTTATCAGTCTACTGGAGATGGGCATTCATCTGTAAGCTCAGCATAGCAAAATATGCTAAGAAAAGCCTCAGAAGCCCAATAGGTCTCAAAGCATGAACTTTTAACCTTGCGTCTTGTGCTATAAAGTATATTATAGGAGCTTAAAGCCAAAAGCACATGATAAAAATGCTTTTTAAAAGTATGTTCTTAAATGGGCTACATTTATTCTGAATTAAAACCTGCTACAGGACTCTAAACTTAAATGTGGTCCCCAGGATAAAGGCCCTGCACTAGTTTAGTTATGCACACTATCTCTGCAACTATTTTGCCCCCTAAATATGATACTAGTAACACATATCCTTTCTGTGGATCTATTTGTTTATATTTATGCTAAATCTGTTATTCTTAAAGGTGTCATAGGACACTCTCTTTTTTTCTTACTCCCCCTATTTTTAAAGCAGCTTTCAGAATTTCCTTCCAATCAAATGGCATTTAGTCTAGGAACAGTCTATCTAAAACTATAATAAGAACAATAAAAGAAACTTAAAATGCAACAGTAAACAGACAAAGAATAGCAGCTTTTACTTCCACATGAATTTAGGGAAAGCCTTTACAAATAATAATTTCACTGGCTAGCAGAAGCTATATGAAGCCAATCTAATCTTCTGGATGAGAAAATCAGATACATAGCTATGTTAGACTGGAAAATCAGTATGCAAAGAGTGCCTTTTGAGACTAACTGAAAGAAAGAATCTGGTATCATGAGCTTCATGGACTTGAGCTTACTTTCTCAGATGGAGAAGGAAGGTCTAAACATATTGGGGGGATGATCAAAAAGTATGTGCTTCCAAATTCGTGCACAGTTCTTCCATGGAAGATGCTGCATTTTCCTTACAGACTATAGTTTGATTTCTTCAAGCAAACTGTCCACAGAGCTCCATCTTACAGACCCTGTTCCAGCATGTGCCCACCCCCAGCTGACCCCACAAACAAGGGGAAACAGAACTGCATCTGATCAGTATTCCCCAAAACATCTAATGACCACATCTAACAGCTTCATGTAGATACTAAACAGCATAGGAGATAAGGTGGAACCCAGCAATATCTCAGGGTCCATGAGGTTGATCAGGATTCTCTCAGTTTTATTCTCAGGAACCACCTCCACAGATGGATGAAGTAACATTGTAGCCTAGTGCTTTTGTGTTTTTGATGGTGCATCTGTGCCAGGAGTGAGCAAAGTGTGGCCCTCAGATATTGTTAGACTCCCAGCATTTTTTGCCTTTGTTTATGTTGGCTTGGGCTGATGGGAGCTACGTCAACAGCATCCAAAGGGCTCCATGTTGCCTGTTCCAATCTATGTTTACATACATTGCACTGATCCAAGACTTGTTTATAGAAAGGCATTCCTTAATTATTTTTTTAAACCAACAGCCATAAATACTTATACTTTCATTTGTCTTTTCTCATTCCAGTTTGCCAGTGGCTTCTTCTTTAGCAGAAATAGGGAGCTTTTAGCTTTTGGACTTTAGATTCAATACTGAGGATTTATAGGAGGTGTTATATAAACCTTCTAAAAGAAAACAAACAAACACCCAACTCTTTTCTAAGGAAAGATTATTGCTTGTTGTCCTCTCTCCTCTGTCTCTTTCACACTAGAGAGATCCCGCTGAAAAACAGGATTTAAACTAGATTTAAAATTTAGAAAACCCTCAAATGTGGGAAGTTTATCAAACAATGTCACTGTAAAAGTGAAATAATGTGAAGTTAAACTGGAGGTAAAGCAGAGAAAAACGGCAGCTTTTTACTTTTGGAACTTCATGAAAGTAAAAAGCTGCCATTTTTTCTGTGCTTCACCTCTGGTTTAACTTCACGTTATTTCACTTTCACAGTGACACTGTTATTTCATTTTAACAGTGACATTGTCTGATAAACTTCCCGCATTTGTGGGTTTTTTTTTAAAATTGAATCTAGTTTAAATCCCATTTTTCAGCATGATCTCTTTCTCCATCCAGCATAGTATTCATCCAGCCTTTCTTTCTGCTTATTTTCCTTGCCACTTAGTGAGTAGAAGCAAACTCTGTACTGCTGAAAGAGTTCAGGGACTTTCTAAAAGCAATCAAAATTTCGAGCTGCTTAGTCCAGGTGGGGGGAAAAAAGAATTTACCAAAGCTTCTAATTCTTTTTGTTCTTGTTAGGGAAGACCAAGCACACAATTGCTTAAGATGTTACTGCAGACTAGAGACAGGTTTTAGTGAAATCCTGACATAGAAAGAAGTCTAGGTTGCTATTCTACAAAGCACAAATTCAGCCCTCTATTAATCGCTTGACTCAGTTAGACTACAGTATCTCCCCTTTGCTCTCCTCAGATACTTTGGTTATGTCCTCTCTTGGGTAAGATGCCTGCTTTTACCCAATTCAAAAGACAATCCTTCCCCAATACAAGCGGCAAGGGTTTATCACACTAGGCAGGTAAGTTGCAATTGCACCAAGAAAATAGCATCTTCCGTTGGGTTTTATCACATGACATTGTTCCTCTTCTGTTGCTCTCCTGGTAGGAGACTGTTTGGAAAACATTTTTTAATTAACACAAAAATCCATGAATGACCTCCTTTCACACTACTGTTCTGCTGTGATTTCCACTGTGATAGTTCAATTCTGTTTTAATGCCAGTTTTAGCCAATATGGGAGTGGTCAGTAGACATGCTTTGGATGTGGCTTAGGTGCCCTCATGATCAGGTGGGAAGGGGCAGACATTTCAATTTGATTTCCTTTGAAACTTTTTTTTCCATATAGAAGAAAAATGACTCCTCCTCCCCCAACTGGGGCTTGTCAGAGACACCGGAAAGGCAAAATTGTGCTGACTTCCTGTCCTCATCCCCATCTCCTTTTCCAGTGAAGTACCTTGGTTCTGAAAATATAAGTGGAAAAGAGAAAAAAAGTTTTACAGTTAAAAAAGATTTTATTTCATTAATCCTGTTCTGCCTGTTCTTGTTGCTTAGCGTTTCAGACTTGATTGATAGCTTGCAGTTGAAAGCTAGTTTAGTCTGATCTATCCTGAATCAAGACGCTCCCCCTCATACACACACACACATGAGGGGGGGAAAGGTCTTTTCATAAGCCTGTTTTCATTGATATTTCTGTGGGGAAACATCTCTGTGTGTGCATGTATGTGTGCATGCATCATAGAAAGAGCTGGCTAATGTCTTGGAGGAGCTACTGGGTGGACAGTCACAAATCCTGTGTGTTTTAGAGCAAATGAAGATTGCAATTCCAGAAAGTTACAAAGGGAAAGAGAGCAATCCCACCTGCATAGTGTTTTAGAAGGGGAAAAAAACCCAGTATTTTTGTGGGAGAAGAGCCTAGTATGATAGAGCCCTTGGAGTCAAACATAGCATGATTCACTAAATATGTTGATCCTTTTGTTGCTTCTGCCACCTTCTGTACAGCAAAAATGTTGGCAAAGAAAGTGAGGAATTTGTTGGACCTTACTTACATTCTTGGCATAGTTTGACTTCAAACAAATAGGAAAGTTGAAGACTCTCATTATTACCACATCTCTGTTCTTTGAATGTTTGGTCTGTCTGTCCTATATCTACAGCAGTCTTCAATCTGGCTTGGATGGGTCTATATTAGGGACCCCTCCATGAATTAAGTGTTGTTTCCTTTCCCTTTTAATTTAATTTAAATGCTCTCAACCTATTTTCCATAGTTTAAGGCATGGATTTCCTCACAGGTGTACATATCCTTGATATGTAATACACTTTCTCTTCCTTTCCTGTTAGTCTGTTTCTCTGGAATAGATCATACTGTCTCATCATTACATTACAGTCATGAGTCTCATACCACCAGGTTTCAGTGATGTCTATTAAATAATATCTCCTTTCTTGTGTTAAGAGTTCAAATTCACCTTGCTTATTTCCCATGGTCTGTGCATTATGTTGCAACCAATATCTTGCTGTATCTTGTTCTCACGTGGTTCAGAAAGAAGGAGTAACAGTTGATGGGCTTGATGAATCTTATCAGGCTCTCTGTTACATCATGGATCTTCAACCTTTGGGATAGCACACCTCTCAAAATTTCTTATCAGGTCGGCACACTATTGCTTCTGTTCCTCTCATCAGGGAACCACCTATCACAACCATACATCTTTCCTTCTTATGGGAACTGGCAGAAGTATTTTCATCTGTTCATTTCTTCTCTCAACCTGTCTGATGAAAGAAAGTGCAGTTCCAACCTGCCAGCCAAGTCCTGGCAAAGCTCACAAAGTATAAGCATTGGACTTTATCACATGGGAGCACCATTTTGGAATAGACTGACTGGAGCTTTCAAATCTTGTGAATGATTTGTTGCTGGTTATTCCCTGGTTATTCCTGGAATAAGCCCTCTCTGATGGCAATGTTTCATATAACCTTATTTCCACAGCCTGAAGGTAATTTTATATAATATTTTAAAAATAATTTTTAGCCACAATTGTGCAGCTTTTCCTGGATAATGCCTTTTGAAACCCTCGATTTTCCTCCATATAATAAAGTCTCCTTTCTCAAATTTGAAAGCTCCTTTTTGCTGCCACTTCTTCTCCACCACCATGTGCTCTTAATTCCTTGCTCCAGTCAGTCTGTTCCAAATGGTGCCACTCCAAGCCACAGAAATGATGCCCTGTGCCCAAGCCTTTCAAGAGTTCCCCCTGCCCTCCACAATACTAGTGAAAGACACAGTTACGAGAGTGAGCTTGTGCAGGCAGATGAAGAGCAGGAGACACTACCACATGAAGTGAGGCTTCATGGTGGTTTTAAGGGACCCCGAAAAGAAGCTTCATGCAACCCTCATCCTCGCCATGGTCCTAAAGGTAGATAGTTCCCCTTGTCTTTCTTGTGCATCAATACTTTAACTGAAGCCCGCCCCCCAGCCCATTTTTCCCTCACCACCACCCCTGCTGCCTCCTTTTGCCATCATTCCCTTCTGGACCCTAGGGGGTGTACCACCCACTTTGGGAATCACTGTCTTAGACCTTGCATTCAGGGAGAGAACATGGTGCAGAATGCACAAAAACACACAAGCAAGCCTCCAAACAGTTCCACCAAATAATCATCCATAACTTCAAAAACACAAGCTCACCTTTTTCCTCTCTCCATGTCCTCCATAAGATGTTGATGAGCCGTGTTCAAGGCTTTCCCCAGGAAGCTGTCCCTAGCCACATTATGTTCACCAAAAGCTGTCCCTACCTGAAGTGGGATGCAAATTTCAGCTGAGAACTTCCTCTCTACATTGTCCATTTAGATAAAAGGAATGAAACTCCCAAGCTTTCAGAAGAAGGCAGAATTGAGAGGAAAAACCTCAGCAACAGTGGACTATAGGCATAATAAAATTGTTACCCCAAAGAAAAAAGTACAGTATCTACCTTCATTTTTCTGTATAGGAGGGAAAACATAGAAACCAGACTTCAGGCATAACTATGCAGTGGTTGGCGCTACCATATAATAAGTGACTTATTATTTTACAATATTTATCTGTAGTTTCCTGGTTGCTCTAAGACCTAGATATTCACTTTCATATAGTACTCTGAGATTATATTTGAAGCTACTTGTATGTGCGCCTGTGCATTTGTTAACATTAAAAATATTTTTACAATATATTTGCATAGTGCTATTTTCTTCCAAATGTCATCCTGTAACTTTAACAGTGCATTGTAGTCTCACAAGACTATAATCTTTTAATTAAAAATGGATATATTAATTCCTAGTATATTCTTAATTTAGTCTTACAGGCTGTTAGCTCCCTGCTTCGCATTAGTGCTAGCCTTCTGAGTCTGATGATACACTTTTTCTAAAAGTGATTTGCTTTTTAATTAAGAGGGACATAAAGTTAATGCAGCTTTTTAACAGCTAGTGCAAATGCAATCAGGCACATCTAACAAAGCAGCAGCACCTGTCCTTAATAGCCTTCTGCATATTCGGTGCCACTGCAGCTGCAAAATTTATGGCTAAGGGCACTTTCTAACAGGATAATTTCCTAGAGTAATGGACTGCAACTTTTTAAGAAATTCTGAAAAGAGTTGCTATCGCTTTTTCAGTGATATTAAAAATATAGGCAAATCATATATGCAAAGAAATGGAAAATAGAAAAGTTCAGAAATACCATTAGAAGAATAATGGTTTTAAAAAATATATGAAACAGCCAAAATGACAAGTTAACAATTATGTCGGATAATAAATCCTTGGAAAAGTATAAAGAAGATTGGAATTGGAATTTTTTGGATTAGGTTGGAATTGGAATTGTGTAACACATTAATTCAACATAAAAATCAAAATAGTTAAATAATTCCTGTACCTAGGATCAAACACTGATAAGAATGGAGACTGCAGTCAAGAAATCAGAAGCAGATTAGGAATGGGAAGGACAGCCATGCAAAAACTAAACAAAATTCTAAAGAGTAAAGATATACAGATGAACACTAACGTTAGAATCATCCAAGCCATTTTACTCCCCATCACCCTGTACAGAGGTGAGAGAGGAACAGAGAAGAAAGTGGATAAGAAGAATATCAGTTCATTTGAGATGTGGTCTAGAGAAGAGTGCTCAAGATATCATGGACAGCCAAAAAGACAAACAAATGGGTCCGTTAACAGATCAAGCCTGAAATCTCTTTGGAAATCAGGATGATCAAATTGAGGCTGTCATACTTTGGCAGCAATATGGGAAGGCATGAGATGTCTCATCCACAGAGTTGCCATGAGTCAGGGTCAACTCTAGGCCAGTTAACAATAACAATAACAACAAAACACTGTTATGGGAGAAGAAATGGGGGGGGGGACTAATAACTATGTCTTTCCACAGTTAAAGTAGAACACTGCAATAAGCATTAAAAAGAATAATAATTTTGTATTTTTTTCCCTCAGTAAAAAAGGTATATGGAGCAGGAATACTGAAGGGCCAAAAGGGTGATAAAAATATATTTTGATCCTAATTCAGGACACATTTGGAACTGGCTTAGTCAATTATATTATTTATGCTAGTGGTTTTTAGTCTTTTTTGAGTTTAGGAAGATAGCTGTTTTTAACACACACACACACACACACACACACACACACACTACTACTACTAGACCCTAAATTTGTGGGGCTGATAGAGCTTCCACTAGCAGTTGCAATCTATCTAAATTAATTTGAAGAAACACTCAACTTGGCTATGCATGAATGGGTAAAATGATATGGGAGATCCAGCATCAGCTATATCACTACTTACTATGGAGACCCCAGGCAATAAATACATTTATTAAGAAAAATAGAAAATAGCATACATACAAAGGCGCGTTACAGACCGCCCGTCTCCATAGTAAGTAGTGATATAGCTGATGCTGGATCTCCCATATC
>NC_056523.1:260669707-260735053 GCF_019175285.1 Sceloporus undulatus
CATATCATTTTACCCATTCCTGCATAGCCAAGTTGGTGTTTCTTCAATTAAGTTAGATAGATTGCAACTGCTAGTGGAGCTATACCAGCCCCACAAATTTAGGGTCTAGTAGTAACGGGTGTGTGTGTGTTGTGTGTTGTGTTTAAAAACAGCTATCTTCCTAAACTCAAAAAAGACTAACAACACCAGCTAAATAATCTGTAGTGGGCCCACGCGGGGTGCCTAGGGCGCCGCAGAAAGGCGCCCTAGGCACCCTCATATAGCCCACAACATCACATTGCACCGCCCCGTTTAGAGGTGGTGCGGTCGTGACGTAGTCATGGCGGCGCCCGTGTGCATAGGGCGCTGCCATTTTGTACGGACTTGGTCCGTACTGGTTAGGGTGTCAAGAAGTGACGCCCCTTCCTATCCTAGTACGGACCCAGTCTGTACTTTTATGCCCGTTTGTAACGGGCCTAAGATAGCCCCTGCCCTGTACCTCCTGTCCTTTTCCGCATGAGAAAAGGGATGGAAGGACAAGGCAGCACTTATTTATTAGGGAAGCCATGCACACTCCTCCTCGCCATGCCGTTCCATCCTTTTCCTCAGGAAAAGGCCAGAGCGTTGCCCCCTCAGAAGCCCACCAACTGTGGGGTACCTCTGACTCTTTTGAGTCAATGTGAGTCCAGATCCAACACAAGTACGTAGCCAGAACTGTTTACACAGCAGTCTTCTTCTTTTTTTTTATTGTACAAAAATGTGACATACAAACAGATAAGTAACACAAATCAAATACATACATGTTTTAAAATTACATTAACATAAATTGCACTTCCAACTGTGGAAATCTCTATATAAATGTATAATTCCATTTGTATATCTAACATGTCTTTTCAAATGTTTCCTTCACACAAAGAAAAATGTTTTCGTTAGTTATATCTATATATTGTTCATTTTCTCTAAACCTTATTTACCTATTCTTTGTCTTGATGAGTAAATTTCCCCTTATTTTCGTTAATCAAAGTGATCATTAGCATCTAAATATGTACAATTATCTTAGTTAAATTTAAATAGAGTGCAATTTGGATTTCCTATTTTACGCATCCATCCCTTTTTTTTTTCACTTCACTCCCTCTTAGAAGTACTATCTTATCCAAATGTTTCAAGCAAATCGTTTCTTAAAATAATTTTCACCTTATTTCCATTTGCCTATGTTTCAACTAGATTCCTTATTTCCTAACCTTCTCTATTTCTACATAGCACATTCATATATCATATTACTATAACATTTTTCCATTTCTTTTCTATAAACTTGTAAAAGGCTCCCATTCTGCCTTTTAGATTCTTCATTTTTATCCTTCATCCAACAGGTCATTCTGTCCATCTCTGCCATTTGGAAGACTTTCATTGTCCCTTTTCCATAAGATGGATCTGACTTGACTTCCACATATTCGCTTATGTAATTCTAGCACAGGTGAGCAGGTAGAAGAGTACCTTGCCATATTGCTTTTCCAGATTTTTCCCCACCATACCTAATAAATATATTTCAGGGAGAAATGATTTTGAATTTCCGCTCCTTAGTTATTGTTGCATGTATATTCAGCCAATATTAGTTGCAGCTACACAAGTCCACCACATGTGATAGTATGTGCCTGTTACTTTCACACATTTCCAACACTCAGGACTGTTCTTTTTATACATCAAAGAGATTTTTGTGGGGACAGGTGCCATTATATGTCATCTTTATAGATGTTCTCTTTTAGCTCTTGGTTTTACAGTATGTTTAGACCCTTAGTCCAGATTCTACTCCCCATTTTCCGTAAGTTATGTTATGACCTACATTTGTGCCCATTGGACCCTAACTATTCTTCTTACCCCCTCTTCCGTTCTCCCAACGGAGTTCCTTTTGTAGAATCTAGCGGATAGCCCCCCTTCTTCCCTTTCATAATCTCCTCCCATTCTGTTTTTTTCCCCCTTTATGCCTGGTTGTAACTTATCATTTTCCATCTTCTTTACGTTGTTTATATAAATACCAATGGCATGTTATATTGAGTCATATAATTCTTCCTTGTTGTCTTAAACTTAATTTCACCATGTATATCTTTAGTTATGTCAGCATCTCTTAACCACTTTTTTTTTGGGGATACTTCCCTCCCAAAAATAGGCTTCATGAGGCGAGCAAAACTTTGAATCAGCTGTTTACAAAGTCTTTGTTTTAGCTTCTCCATACTTTCAACATTGCTTTTATAAGACATGATGTTTACTTTCTTTATGAATTTTCTCTTGATCATAAAATAACATAGCCATTGTAAAAAAACCAAATCTAAATTAGCACCTTCTAACATCAATAATTTGCTCATTTTCTAAAGATATTCCAATCCATAGCCATAAACAGTACACAGAGGAGTAGTAATAATACATTTTCAAATTGGGCACACCCCTTCCTCCTCTGATTTTCATCATACCATTATTTTCTTATCTACTTTCTTCGCCTTTTCTTATTCCATCTGACACTCCATTATTACGTTCTGCCATGTTCTCCAAAGGTTTAAGTATATGTAAAATCGGTAGGGGGTATGGTTTGAAAATAAAACAATATTTTTGGCAAGACCTTCATCTGTACAACTGATATTCTCGCCAAAGAGAGCGTTGTAACCTCCCAATTTACACAAGTCCTTTTTAATATTATTCCGGTGCCTCATAGTGTATGGATAATAATTTCCGTTGTTTTTATTCGTCAGTATTATTTCCCAAATATTTTCACCTTTTTTTCTACCTTAAAGCCAGACCTTTCTTCCAGACATTCTTATCAGCCTCTTCATTCACATTTTTGGTCAATATAGTAGTTTTTTCTTATTCACTTTACAGACCAGATCTTTTTTCTAATTCTTTGTAGTATATTAGTTCAATGTCCCATATTATTGTGGGTTCTCGGGATGTATACTACATCAACTGCAAAAATCCTCATTTTGTATTCGCTTTTTGATTTTCAAACCTTGTATTTGCTTTTACTCGAATTTTCTATTGTACTGCCTCAACACAAAAAATAAAATATAAAATAGGTGACAGGGGACAACCTTGACAGTTCCTCTTTTTTTTATCTCAAATTCTTCGGATTTTACTGGTATTTTAATAGAGGTTGGCTTTTTTTGCCTCTGAGAATTTCTTGAATCCCATATTGGAAATTTATCTCCAGGCTCCCATTTTTTCCAACATTGTGATAATGTCTTCTGCCAGCTGATGTTATCGAAAGCTTTCCTACGTCCATGAAGATGCAAGCTACTCTTTTTTTCGCTGTGGCTTTTCGAAATATTCAATATGTTCAACAGTCGTATGTTATCTCTAAGATGTCGTTTTTGGTAGGATGCGCCAACTTGGTCGTCTTGGATCCATTCGTTAAAACTTTTTTCAATCTATCTGAAGATGCCGGAAAAAATTGTATTCCGGATTTAACAAGGATATCGGTCTGTAGTTTCGACACGTGTGGGACTCTTTTTCCCCGTTAAGTTAAGCAGAGTGATATTGCTTGTTGCCACTCAGATATTTTTGATTTCCTATGGCATTCAGTGTTGCCTGAAGGTGAGAATCAGCTGATCTTTCTTCGAACTTTTGATATATTCTATTGTATTCCATCTGGCCTTGTATTTTCCTTTTCCTTGCCCTCTCTGTTAATGTACTTCATAGCATCTTCTGCCACAGTTATGGGGCTATTTAATAGTTCCTTTGGGCTTGTTGCGTCGAGTTAAATACTTTTATCTGCCTTACTTACAAAGTCAGGGTCACTTTTTGTGGTATATTGGTTTCTTAGTATAGGGAGGCATAGAATTCTTATAATTCTTTTCGTTCTTGATTTCTTGGGATCGCATTGTTATGTGGCTTCTTTGTTTTTAATTCTGATATAATATTTCTTTCTTTTTGTTTTTTTCACTCCTATAGGAGAACCACCCCTACCCGGGTTTGGTAGCTTTTTCAAGTGTTATTTTTTTATGTATCTTAGTTGTTTTGGGGTTACCTCTGACTCTTTTGAGTCAATGTGAGTCCAGATCCAAACCAAGTAGCCAGAACTGTTTACACAGCAGTCTTCTGAGATTAATTTTTCAAATTAATTTTAACACAAACAATCTAATCTACAATCAAAATAATATATAATTGAAGATAAAGAATCTGGAGTGGGGGAAGAAGGGGAGGAAGGAAAAGTAAAAAAAAAGAGAGAGAAACAAACAAACAAAGCCATTTGAACAGACAAAACTAAGCACACAACAATGCTACAATAAGACGCTGAATGCAAGAGTCTGGTCCACATCTAGAAATGGACTCTTTGAAAGAGCCAACCACCTCTTTTGTGGAGGGCATGTGTATCCAATCCTTGCCCCAATGAAGTGTGCCATCTGTGTGGCAGTAGATGCAAATCCAGCATGGATCACCATATGGACAATCCTATATGTTGGAGAGAAGGGAAAGAGTTTAGCACATTCTCTTCTCCATCATTCTTCTGCATCAGTGGTTCTCCAACATTGGTCCTCATGTGTTTTGGACTTTTAGAAACCCAGCCAACTTGCCCAGTGGTCTAGGAGTTTGAGAACTAATGTCCTAAAGATCTGCAGGACCAAAGTTTGAGAACCACTGCTTTGTGTAATAAGGCTGTCTGCTTGAGATCATTTCAGTGGCCCATGTGAGATAAAGACATAACCATGTCAGTCTGTTTAAATATATAAAGAAGTAAGTGTAGGAGGGAAGAGAAGAAAACAGTGTCTTCTAGCACCTTTAATATTAACAGATTTATTTTAGCATGAGCTTTTGTGGATTGAATTCCACTTCCTCACTGATGAAATTGAACATTCAAGCCTCAGACTTGTGAGGGATGGGATGAGAGAGTTATGGAATACAGAAAATGGCAATGGTAACACTGATGAAAACACTGTAAAGGGCTGGTTTAGCACAAATCTCTGGTATCTCTAAGGCCATGCACAGCTCTACTGGGATTTTAGTTGCCTCTGAGTTGGTAAAAGATGGATGGGAACCATGGGTTTCTCCAGGGAGTTATTGTTGAACTGCAACACCCATGATCCTTCCACATTGGTAATACTGGGTAGGGCTTGTGGCAGTAACTGTTCAATGATATCTGGAGCAATACATTCTGCCTTTCTTCAATTTTTGTTGTTGTTATATACACAAGTGTAAAGAAAACCAGCCTATTAATATATGTAACATGTTAAGAAGCCATTATCTCTGTTCATTATCTCTTCCAATAGATCAGATGTGCTAAATATATTCAAATTCAGCTGTTTTTCTTTCCAATCTTCCCTTGAAATTCCTTTATTCCACAACAACCACTCTGAGATCAGTGACAAGTGTATATCTTGGAAGATTTAAGTGTTTTGACATTAGTTTCCATGTACTGTGAATTCAGTCAACACTAACATGTTTGTGTCCATTTATCCTCTTGCACAGATATTGCCCCATCTGCCTTATACAGAGGGGTATTGCTGTTGGAGGATGGCATATACTACATTAGAAGATGTGGTACAGCTCGCTCTCCTTATCTACAGATTTCTTATCCAGGGATTCACCTATTCACAGCTAGAAAATATTTTAAAAATATATGAACTCCAAAAAGCAAACCTTGATTTTGCCATTTTATATAAGGGGCACCATTTTACTACACCATTGTATTTAATGGGACTTGAGCATCCATGGATTTTGGTATCCATGGAGGGGTCCTGGAACAAACCCCAGCAGATAGCAAGGGCCCACTGTATAGATGTGGGAAGAGAGTTGGTATCTGCCACCACCTGGTCTTGCTGTAGCTTAAAATATTGTTGCTATTGATGGTGAATTCCTTATTAAAGAAGATACATTAGCCAGAATCCAGTGATGTTTCCAGTTGCGGCTGTCAATGGAATTCACTGTTTCTAACCAGAACTGACAATTCTCCTAATCTTCTGTAGCTACCTTTGCATTTTAAAAACCTGCTTCAGAAGGCTAGGGAACTCTATGGCTCAGGTCTTTGCCTAATTCCTATGGGAGGATGTAGCAGGAGGCACAGGCAATGAAAATACCAATTCCTCTGGCATCAAATGCCGGAATACAATGTTGACTACAGACGTACAGCAGTAAATCTGAGCTACAGATAATTCAATTTTAATTTTAACTTTAATAGTGTGTATTTTTATGTCTGTATATTTCAAATGTTGGTTTTTCCAAATTTCCCATTTGTAGTTCTTCTTTTAGAACACATAAAAATATAATTAAGAATTTCCTTTGTTGTGGCATATCTCTAATGAGCCATTTTGAAGCTGCCTAGCTGTGCTTTCAGAATCATATTGAAAAGATTAACTCCACTGATTTGGAAGCCATAGCAAATTAATTCTTTCTCATTTTGCATAGACTTAGAAATGTAGAACATTATCCACCCTACTATTCTTATAAATAAAGCAAACCATTTAAATTAAAGCAGAAACTATACTTCGCTTCAGCTCTTCAGCAGTAAGATAGGAGGTCATTGGTGCTGATTTATTTTATTTTATTTTATTTTGCATTATTGGGCTGCAGTACAGTACACACATACCTGAGAATATGTCCTAATTATTTTAGTGTAATCCACTATTGAGTAGAGATGTGTAGGATTACACTGTCAATCTATTACATTATTAATAGATCTCCTTTATAGTCCAGATTAAGCAGTTGCCCTCTTTAGAGTGAAATGAATAAATGAAATGATTAGACCAGAGAGAGAGAGAGAATGAGAGAGAGAAAATGAATGGGAAATGGAGGGAGGATGTGTTTCAGGTGTCATGTTCTTTGCATCAGCACATATTCAGGGCTACCTTTGCATTTGTACAGCTAACAGACATTAAAAGAGAAACTTTTTTTTCTGGTTGTCTCACAAAACATGTTTATCACCAATGAGTACAGTCACCTAATATTGTGACTTTAATGCTCCATTATATCAGTTTTCTGAAAACAATGACTGTGCCACAGCTTGGAGGTCCCATGAACTCTGGCCTCAGCCTACCCAAGCTATGGGCAAAACTGGACAGGAAGGAGCCATTGCCTAAGGAGTCACCAACCCTTAAACTGGAACATTCCAAGCCAATGGCTCTGCTGGACTCCATGGGCACACTTGACCTGCTTCTGCTAAACCCCCATAAGCCCATATGTCATAAGAGTCAGAGGTTGTATAAGAAGGCAATGGCCTATCGAGTGCACTGGCAGGTCCTTGGAAGGGGCAGAGCTAATAAGAGCAGAACCAGACTGGCAAGACTTCAGAAAGTTTCTGCTGCACCATGCTATGTCAACAGTGCTCTTTGTGAGAGAAAATTCCACCTGCAACTTCAGCAGAATGCTATCCAAGATTATGTGAGGCCCTGCCTTATGCTGTGGCTTTGCTCTGTATTGCTTTGCTTTACCTCATATGACTTCACCAAAAAGTAAATGCCTCTGCTTTATTTTCCTTCCTCTGAGACTTGAGTAAGAACAGAAAAACAGGAACCAGTAAGACAAAAGCAACATAATTAAAGATTGGTTCTTAAAAATCGACAAGATGGCCAAAAAGGATAAACTATGGCCAGACTGATGAAAGAAGGTTCACTGGATGAACTTCAAGAAGGACTGAAACATTTTGATAATTTTTTTTTTTTTTACTCAAAGCTGTGGGGAGCTAGCAACTGCAGGGTTTCAAGATTAAAGATGTCATGATGGGGTAGAAATGTTGGGGTATAAGCTTTTAAAAAGATATGAGATTATATATAATAGAGGATGAAGAATATTTGCAGTGAATGGAGAAGAACATAAAAACGAACATGAAGGGATAGGCAATTAAGGAATAATCTAGAACCATGAACTGTTAGGTAGGATGTCGATCTGTGTTTCATATGTTTTAAATGTTCAATATGTTATGTTTATTCAGTTGTTATGGGGAGGTTGTTATAAGGGGTTATATTATATCTGTTATGGTTGGATATTGTTGGATGGAATGTTTTTAAAACTGATGTTATATAATCAATAAAAAGGGTGTGTATGTGTGCATAGATAGATAGATTTATAGATAGATAGATATCACTATATAATCTGGATGGCACTCTGTAAATCCGTCTGAATTCTTCTTAAATTGTTTCTACATAATCTTCAGACTTTTAGTCTTGATTGTTTGTAGCACAATTATGCAAATGTTTCTGCCTGGTTTTCCTAATGTTGGATCTAAAAATGAAATATACCTTCAATATATCTGCTTTCTGCCATGGCACAGTTTAATTTTGATTTTAATTGAATTATTAAAATACATTGTAGTCAGCCCTTGCTAGTGCCAAAAGAATGTTGGAAGTCTACAAATGAACTCCTCCTGGCAAAGAATACAATTTGATGTGGCATCTCATAAAGGGTTACATATCATCCTGGTATGTGTGGTGGGTGTATTTTCTGGGAGACTGGCTTGCAGGTAGCTGATTTAGAGACTTCTTAATGTTTGTTAACATAAAGGACTTTGTGGCATTAACAGTATATATTGTGAATGCTGTGCATGACTCAAGCAAGTATGTACAAGTGCTTAGAACTAACCTGATGCTGAGCTGAGCTTGTTTTTGCTGAGCTTGTTCTGAGGTGTATAATCTGCTCAGATATAAAATTAGACTTTCATTGTATTCTCTTGTTTCTGTGCCAGCTAGAAGAGATTTATGAGCTTGAAGAGGATAAGAGGAAAAGAATCTGAGGCTTAATAGAATTTATTTCCCAATATAGACAATAAATCAATCAACACTTTCTTTTACTAATCTCCCAGTATTTTCATTGGTGTGGCCTTCATCTCCTTTTTCTTAAGGAATGTTTATCCTTAAACCCAGAGGTTTGGGATGCAGCTAATGCTATTCAGGTTCTTATATGTACATCTATATTTGCACAGTGTGCTCCCCATCATGTACAGTGTCCTCTAGATTTTTGCAGCCATGCTACAATTTTTTTCAATTTGGGAATGCATCTATGCCTAGGTGTTTATTTGGTCTAAAGTTTATACGTTTGTCCTTGCTGCTGCTTAGTGTGTGTAAAACCTGCATAAAATCCAAGATCTTAGTGACTCTGAAAGTGAGAAATGCCAAGCAAAGACTAAAATACCTCTTCCATGACAGAGCACAGGCACTGCATGCAAAAAGTTTCAGGTTCAATTGCTGGCAATTTCTGGTAGAGCAAGTTCAGATCCATGCGCTGTAGCCTAGAAAACTGCTGACAGTCAGCACAGACAGTTTGTAGTTCAATGGGACACTGATGTGATATCTACTGGCAACTGCTAATGTTTCTATTATAGTATATACTACCTGCATCAGTAGCATGCAGGTATTGCAATATAGTCTTGGACATTGCTATCCTAGTAAGTTCAAACTTACTTACCAGCATAATTATTATAACTCTTGATAGTTCGTCCAGTCTCAGGAATCAATAGGTTGTCTCGTATATGTGGTGTTTATCCATGCATTGAGCTCTCCTGGGCCTGCTGTTAAGACACAGCAGAGTAGCCCCCACATATTGGCCATTGTGGTGTGTGTTACCTGACCTAGTGAATGCTGTCCTATTATTCATGATGTAGCAAGATTTAATAGCAAGTCTTCTTTGCTTTTCTGCATGGAATGGGGGTGTAGTATCTTTGCGTTGGGCAAAAATGTTTTAACAGTCAACCCTAGATCTGACATATCTCTCCATGTGGAAGATTGTAAATGGTTACTGCAAAAAACATACCATTCTTCTTCCAGTGATAGTGAGCTATCAATTAATTCTTATGGCAACCCTAAGGCAAACCTATCATGAGATTTTCCTGGCAAGATTTGTTCAGAGGAGGTTTGCCACTGCCTTCCCCTGGGCTGAGAGCAATGGGTTTCATTTCCAAATTGGAATTGAACTTTGGTCTCCAGAGTCATAGTTCACTCAAACCACTATGCCATGCTGCCTCTCATGTTATTTGGACTTTATACTTATACTTTATACTTTTGCATAAATATTCTTTTCAGTAGTAAGATGGAGCCAAGGTTCAAAGAGCTGGAGTGCTGAGACTTTTTGACTTGTAGTATCAGTGACATCATCTGGTTTCTCTTTTCATTCTGAAATTAACTGCAATTCTCAAAAACCTGGGAGTGAGTGAAAAGAGTTTCTCAGCAAGAATATATATTTTTGTGAGCTCTCCCTGTTATCAAGCCAGTGTGGTGTAGTGGTTTGAGTATTTAACTCTGGGAGCCAGGATTCAAACCCCTGCTTGGCCATGAAATCTGCTAGGTGACCTTGAGCAAGTCACACTCTCTTAACCTGAGAGGAAGGCAGTGGCAATTCCCTCTGAACAAATCTTGACAAGAAAATCCCATATACTAGATCTGCCTTCGAGTTGCTGTAAGTCAGAAATGACTTGAAGGCACACAACAACAACCCCTGTTATTATGCAAAGTAGTTTAGAATGGATTGGCCTTGAAGAGCCCATTAAGTCTCAACTCTTGGTGAAACTGAAAACTGCTAGAACTGGTTTGTTGTTTGGCTTTTCTCTGGGCATGGAAACTGACATTAGGAGTTCCTGTACTTCAAACTCACTGCATCTCAAATTGTGCAATTCTCCTAAAATTGTACTTTCTATCCAAACAGATCAAACTAGAACAGATCGCGCTGAAATCCACCTGGAAGCCAGGATGACCCGACTAATGCTGTTGTATTTTGGCCACATCATGAGAAGGCATGAATCACAAGAAAATACAATAATGCTAGGAAGGGTAAAGGGCAGTAGAAAGAGAGGGAGATCACTATCCAGATGGCTGGACTCAGTCAGAGAGGCCACAGGCCTGAGCCTGCACAGCCTGAGCAGAGCAGTGGAGGACTGCAGGGCCTTGGAGAGGTCTCATCCAAGGGGTTGCCATGAGTTGAGGTTGGCTTGAGGGCAGTTAACAACAACAATTCTTTGTCTCTGTAGGGAGCAAAGATTTGTGTGTGAGTTAAAAAGGTGCTTAGGAAGATGGCAGGGAATGATTTACTAGACTGGCATCCTGTTGCTTAATCCCAACTTTACCATGTGCCTTCAAATAGTTTCTGATTTATGGCAATCCTACAGTGAACCAATCATGCTTTAGGTTTGTTTTTTGTTTTTTTTACAAAAGTTGATCAGAGAAGTTTTGCCTGTACCTTCCTATGAGGTTGGGAGTATAAGACTTGCCCAAGATCACACTCACTTTCTCTGAAGATGCCAGCCACAGCTGCTGGTGAAACATCAGAAATAAACTCTTCTAGAACACAGCTTCATAGCTCAAAAAACCAACCAACCAACCAACCAACCAAAAAAAAATCTATGGACTTTGACTTCACATCACTCAGTGGATTTCTATGGCTGAGTGGGGATTTGTACCCTGTTCTTCAGAGTCATTATTCAAAATTTAAACCACTATACTATGCTGGCTCTCTAATTCCAACTACAGAGAACCATTCAATCCCACTGACTGAATGGGCCTACTCTGGTCAAGGCAAGAGGGTATAGGACTCTGTGTGTAGACTGAATGGAGGATATGTTTCTAACAGATAAACACTGAAACAAAGATGACATCCAAAAGCACAGGTATATGAGGAATCTCCCAGACTATCCAACAGGATACTAAGGAATTTGCAGACAACACGTGTCTGTATACGATGTACGTTTGTTTTAAAATGAGAGAAACAAGGTTGCTGCTTGTTTTCAAGGATACTGTTCGGTGTCAAATTCTTCAGAAGGTGAGGAAAACAAGCTGGTAATGTACATTAACAAAATGTTACTGAATTTTAAAAGAGATCTTCTTTACATCTATGCCCTCAAATCAGTAATCTGTATTTATGGCTCTCCCTGAAGAGAATGTACACATCTGGGACATGATTCAAAACACTTGCTTTCAGTAAACTTTGTCTAAGAAGTCTGGAGCAAAAGGTAGAGGTTATTGTCTTCACTTTTCTTACTCCTCCCAGATAATCTCATCAGCAAATGGAAATTGACCGCAAATGGAAAAGGAAACATTGCATTTCTATGCTTAACAACTAGTTTCTTATTGAACTGGGATGACATGTTTCAGCAGGAACATAGTGTCACTCCACAGAAATGGATTAACCTTGGATCTTTTCCCAGCTTCCTGGATAACTGACAGGCAATTGTGCAATGGACTCACCTGAGGAATCAAAAGATACATGGGCTAATTTGTTTAACCTCTAGCATAGGGTTTTGTTAGCATTCTTTGGGGGTGAATCATACACATAACAATAGCTGACATGAAAGTCACCTCTCCTTCAGAACTCCATTCCTTCCAAGAATAACATCTGTCACTCTCGTTGCAACCTTATCTACACAAAGACAATTTATCTTGTCCAAACACATAAGATTTTAGCTGAATTTTAGTCTTGAACATCCGTATGCATGGGGGGGGGGGGGGGGGGAGAGAAAAGTGCTATTAATTCCTACTCTTTCTGTTCACAGGAACAATTCCTCCTTCTAGGTCCACAACTGCCTATTCATCTGAACAAAACTGATAATTGGAGTTTTAAACATGTACACACTTGATCTTATGAAACTTAAGTTGAGCCAGTGTGGTGTAGTATTTTAGGTGTTGGACTAGGACTCTGTAGACTTTGAATCCCTGCTCAGCAATGGAAACCCACTGGGTGACTTTGGGAAAAACATGCTCTCTCGGCCTCAGAGAAATGCAATGATAAACCCATGTGGAAAATCTTGTCAAGAAAACTCCGTAAATGGATTACCTTAGGATCATTCTAAGTCGGAAACAACTTGAAGGCATACAACAAGAGCTTGGAAAAGTTATATTTTTGGACTACCATTCCCCATGTGCCCCAGCTAGTAAGGCCATTGGCAATTTGCAGCTTTTTTCAATGTGGCACTCTGCTGATGTGCTGAATTACAACACCCATCACCCCATGCAATGTGGTCACACTGCCTGAGGGGGAGGTTCTGGTAAACATTATAGTCCATCATTTCAGGAGACCAGATGTGTTGGGAAAGGCTATTTAAATGGCTTTCACTTTTTATTCTGCCTTACTGACATTCACCTCACTGGCGAAACCCCGCATAGTGAGCCATATAACAGAGTAGGCAACGTCCTATCACCCAGGGGTCACACATGCCTCCAATGGACCTTGGAAAAATTCCACTTCTTCCATCTACAAATAATTCTAAGTGTTTTCATTTAAGAAGTGAAAGGGAGAACTGGTTATGCATTACTGGAGAACTGGAATCACTGAACTTACTGATCAACACAGCGACTTACTTGTCCAGAATAGCAGCCACCTTGAGGCCCAAGTACCAGATCTTGAGGTGAAAAGGACAAAGTGAGTAACAGGAGTCCTAGCATTGGAACTATGGGATAAGGGTTCGATCGCAATGATAGTGGTACTCTTGAATTTAATCAGAGGATCAGAGCCTACAAAATTACTTCCTAAAGGTTCTTCATTCCCATAACTTGTTACAAGCAACCCATTTCCTGTTGTTCATTGCATAGTTGAAAAGTAATTTGTTACATTGTTTGTTGTACTCACCATTACGTTACCCATTACTTTTCCTTTGTTTGACACAGAGAGAAAAACATGAAGGCTGGCAAGAGAATTGCATACAATTCGGAAAAGTGCTTTTGAAAGTAACCAGTAATTGTTACTTTTACAACAGCAAAGTAACTTCACTCTTAATTGTTGCATTGCTTATGCAGTGTGACAGCATCATCATCATCGTTGTCATCACCACCACCACCATCACTACCACCATCATCATATTTATTTATATCCCACTTTTTATCCAAAATTGGGACACAAGGCAGATTATAAATTTAAAAAAACAATACAATTAAAAACATACAAAAGTACAGTGCGCCTGTGCCATACGCGGGTGCATTATATGTAGCCTCCAGCTTATGCAGAAGCCGCACTGCCATTAAAGTAATGGCGTGTGCACCTGTGGCATGTGCGCTGCCCCAAGCCGCAAGCACGTGCCCCATTATTTCCAACGGGGTGCAAGCATACACTGATTTCCCCTTATGGATCCCGGCATAAGGGGAGGGCCCGCTGTATTAAAATAGAATTAAAGTAGTACCATATTAAGACACATCATTATACATTGGTTATCCACCAATAGTAACTTGGTTGTTAACTGCTCTCAGTTTGAAGCACTTATGGCAACCCTATGAATGACAGGCCTCCAAGTCACCCTGTCATCAATAGCTCTACTCAGGTCTTGCAGACTCAGGGTCATGGATTTCTTGATTGAGTCTATCCATCTGGAATATGGTCTTCCTCTTTCCTCTTTTCTTCTACCTTACCAAGCATTGTTGTTTTTTCTAGTGAAGCATGTCTTCTCATGATATGCCCAAAGTATAATAGTCTCAGTTCAGTCATCTTGATTTGCTCCAGGCCTCACTTACAGGGGTACCTCGGGTTACGAAATTAATTCGTTCCGCCGCTGCTTTCGTAACCCGAAAAGCCTTCGCAAGCCGAAAACCCATAGGCGCTAATGGGGAAAAGCCGCAATTTCGTGTGAAATAGCGCCGAAAAGCACCAAAATTTTCTTCGTAACCCGAAATAACCTTCGTAACCCGGAACAGTTATTTCCTATGGGATTTTTTCGTATCCCGGAAATTTCGTAACGTGGGTATTTCGTATCCCGGGGTACCACTGTATTTATCTTCTTGTAGTTCACTGTAATCACAGAACTCTCCTCCAGCACCACATCTTGAATGAGTTGATTTCCTCCTATCAACTTTCTTTGCTTTCCAGCTTGCACAAACATACATAGAAATTGGAAGTATGGTAGCATGAACAATCCTAACTTTAGTTTTCAGTGATATATCTTTACACTTCAGAATATTGTCTAGTTCCTTCATAATTGTCCTTCCAGGTCCTACTCTTGACTGCCAGAACTCGTAAGATCTTTAGGGGAAGGTTTTCTCTCAGTTCTGCTACAATCACAGGCTTGCTTGGTGAGGACATGAGAGAGAGCCTTCTCAGTGGCTGCTTCTACCCTTTGGAACTCCCTTCCAGGAAAAGCTAGGCTGGCCCACTCTCTGCTCTCCTTTTGCCAGCAGGCAAAAACTTTTTTTCTTTAACCAGGTTTTTAATATGTAATTTTACCCAGGGATGCTTCTTATTGGGGTGTTTGTTTTTGTAATATGTTTAATGGTTTTATATGTTTAACTTGCTTTCAAAATGGTCCTTTTTTAAAAAGAAGCATCATTTGTGAGCTACCTTGGGTACAGCTAGAGAAAGGCAGCTAGTTAGTCTTCTGATTTCTTGATTGCAGTTGCCATTCTGATTAATGATTGAGCCAAGTATGGAAAATATTTAACTATATCAACTACTGTAGTTACAGATAGTTTTGTAACTTTTTATTTCCAATCTCTGTGGTTGTGGCTGTTATTTCTGGTGTGTTATGGGAAATAGGACCTCAGAACTGATTTTAGAACACATTAGAATTACTATCTTTTAAAAGATTGACATACTAAAAGAAATAGTGGTTTTACAGCGTCCTTCTAAGTGTTACAGTGACACTCAGTGGAAGGACAAGGAAAATGCCATCCAGTGCCTAACTTCCAGTTCAACACATTGTAAACATTATTGGGCTGTGATCACTGTGAAATTAATGGGACTTCAACCTGCTTTTCGCAGCCGTCTTTTAAAAGCTTGCCTGTCTTCAAAATGTTGTTGGCCATTCTCTGTTGTTTAACAATAATAATAATAATAATAATAATAATAATAATATTTATTTGTATCCCGCCTCTCCCTGTATTGGATCAAGGCGGGTAACAACAAACATAAGAACAATAAAAATAAAACACAACAAACCACAAGTAAAAACAAAGCAAAAAAATATAAAATCCAATTCCCTATCTCCCTCCCACCATAAAATACCATTAAAAACGACAATTCCAAACTGGAGAGTGAACATTCTGAGGAGGTCAATTTGGAAATGCCTGCTGGAAGAGATCCGTTTTTATTGCCTTCTTAAAGGCCTCCAAAGATGTTATAAGGCGGATCTCCTCCGGCAGGTCATTCCAGATTTTTGGAGTGGCAACAGAAAATGTCCTCTGGGAAGTTGTTACCAGTCTGGTTTTCTTAGACTGTAAGAGATTCTTCCCAGAGGACCTGAGAGTGTGGGAAGGATTGCATGGGAGGAGGCATTCCCTCAGGTAAGCTGGACCCAAGCCATGCAGGGCTTTATAGGTAATGACCAACACCTTATACTGTGCTTTACCTGTATCTCTTAAAATACTACTTAAGTAACATAAATACAATTTTAGCTGTGTTCAAGTATAGTTAAAAGGTTTAAGTTTTATTATCTAATTAACCATGATTCAATTTTCTAAACCTGATCCACCAACAGTCAACTCACCAGGCAATGCTCTGAAGGCTGGATAGTCCATCTTTACTCTGGCTTTGTTTTCACAGGTTCCTTGATGTCTCTCTGATGTCTCCTGCTGGTTCATCAGCCACCTCTTTAGACCTGAGTGAATGATTTACATTCATGTTCTGCTGCTCCCAAAGGTGTTTTCTTCAACGTTTCTTCTGTAGCCCTTCTTAGAAGTGATTTAATCTTCTTGATCTTCTTGTTGCCCTTCAGCTGCTTCATCCAGTCTTCAGATTTTTGTCTTAAATCTTCTGACATTGACTGGTTCTGAACCCCTTTGGCTCTTGCCATTTTATACTTTTTATAGAGAGGGTAGTACAAAGAGAGGAAGACCACATCCCAGATGGATAGACTCAACCAAAGAGGTCACAGCCCTGAACCTGCAGGACTTAAGCAGAGCAAAACAGTTAACAATTGCCGTGTGTGTGTGTGTGTGTGTGTGTGTGTGTGTGTGTGGCTTAGAGGTGTCTCATTTGCCATGACTTGAGGCTAGCTTGAGGGCAATTAACAACAACAATAACAAAGAACAATCTCTGAAACTGTTATATTGTTTGTTTGTTGTTGTTAACTGCCCTCCAGTCAACCTCGACTCATGGTGACTCTGTGGATCTCCATGTCTGCCTGTCTGCTTAAGTTTTGCAGACTTATGCCCAATTCATCTCTAATTGAGTCTAGCCATCAAGCATGTGGTCTTCCCTTCTTTCTACCATCATCATCATCATCATCATCATCATCATCATCATCATCATCATCATCATCTTTATATCCCACCATTTCCCCAAAACTTGGACTCAGGGCAGCTACCCTCAACCTTTCCCAGCATTATTGTATTTTCTAATGAGTTGTGTCTTTTCATGATGTGGCCAAAGCTTTTTTTTTTTTTAAATGATGTGGTTAAAGTACATAATCCTGAATTTGATCATCTTGGCTTCTAGGAGTATTTCACGCTTGACTTGTTTATGAAGCCATTGTTTGGTTCTGAAGTTGAAGGCTTCCATGGCCGGCATCCGTAGTTTTTTGTGGGTTTTTCGGGCTATGTGGCCATGTTCTAGAAGAGTTTATTTCTGACATTTCGCCAGTATCTGTGGGCTGGCATCTTCAGAGAATATTGGCATAAAAGAGAGCTGGATGGATATATATATATATATATATATATATATATATATATATATATTAGGAGCTCTAGGCAGCTCCTTTTTTGCTGCACAGCATTACCACTCCATTTGGTTGCTGCGGTAAAGCTGCACAGCAAAAAGGGGCAGCATTTAAATGCCAGTCTGTACCACCCCTTAGATTGCTAATGTTCCTTCCTCCTATCTTCACTGCTCTGTGTGCTAAACCTGCTCTTCATATGATGTTTTCTGCGTGCAAACTGAACAAGTAGGATAATAAAATGCAGCCTTGCCTGACCCCCTTGCCAATTGGGAACCATTCTATTTCTCCATATTCTGTTCTAACAGTAGCCTCTCGTCTTAGGTACAGATTTCTCATCAGGACTATTAAATGTAGTGCCACTCCCATTTTCTTAAGAGCATTTCATAGCTTTTCATGATTGATGCAACCAAAGGCTGTGCTATAGTCGATAAAGCACATACTGATTTTCTTTTGGAAGTTCTTAGTGCACTCCATTAGTCATCCTATGTTTGCAATGTGGCTCCTAGTGCCTCTACCTTTCCTGAACCCTGCTTGCCCCTCTGAGATTTCTATCTCCATATGGGACTGGAGTCTGTGCTGCAGTATTTTAAGCATAATTTTGCTTTCATGGGAAATTAGTGCTATGGTCCTATAGTTGCTGCATGTTTTCTATCTCCTTTTTTGTGGATGGGACTATATATTGAGCATTTCCAGTCCACTGGCCAGTGTTTTGTTTTCCATATTTGTTGGTACTACAGTTCAACTGGAATACCATTTGTTCCTTGTGACTTATTTTTTCCAATTTTTCTTAATGCCACTTCAACCTCACTTTCTAGAATTTGGGGTTTATCTTCATATATTTCTGCATTGCATGTGTCATTCATTTTTTCATCTCTTTTATATAGCTATACAGATATATATATATATATATATAGAGAGAGAGAATGGTACACACACACACACACACACACATTATATAGCCATAGTAGGTAAAGTTAGTTTTCAAGGTACAATATACATTACACAATGAGCAATTTTTGCATTATTACACTCAGCAAAACCAAACTCATTCTTCTGCAGAATGTTTTCTATTTACCCTTTTGCAGAGATCTTCTCTCACCCTGGAATTAAAATTCTATTTACAGTCATCTCTTCATAGCAATTGTTTCCAGGTCTCAAAACTTTTCCTCCAGTTTGGAGATATTAGAGGACAACACCTTATTTGTGAAAAACAGAAAAGTGGGAGTGAAGATGAGTAGAAAATTATAGTTGTCAGGGGGATATGAGTTTTGTGCCTCACCAAAATACTACCTACTATCATCATGACAAACAGTGAGTATCAGCACTACAGTCTTCAAAAACCTGAAATTTTCCTTCTTTTCCCACATCGACAAACCTGTCAGCTGCTTCTCTTTCAAGTTTCATATTGGCTCCAATTTGTGATTCATCTGCTTTTCAGTTCAGAATGTTCCACCTTAACCTCTTTCTTACTTTTTCTCTAATCACGCTTGGGGCATAACCTTTCTGGTCGTTCTTCTTGGCTCTTTAATTTTCCAACATGATCCTGCCTGTGATCCTATTATTATTTCTTCTAGATTGTATTTAGTTCAGCGCACTGACTCCTCCTTGGCCTTGATCTTGGAAAGAATACCAATGCCTCTGCACATCTGGTTAAGAATTAATTATACGAAGTGTCATCTGCATATTTGATTTACTGAGGCCTAGTACTGAGGCCCCAGAGTACAAGTAAGGTTTATCATCTACATGTAATAATGTACTTGTTTTCAAAAGCTGTATATGAAATATTAAAATAAGCAAATTGAATCTCTGCTTGCAGTTTTGCCTCATCCCTCTTCCATTTCAAGGTCATAATTACCAGAGTGTTTGTTATTATTATCTATGAATTTAAAACAACCAATGGCTTTTCTGGCCAGTGTTCTGGTTCTTTCCATTAATGTCTAAGAATATAAGGAGAGATCAAAGGTTATTTCAGATCAAAGGCCTCTGTATTGTAACACCCTGTTTCATGGCCAAGAAGAGAATGAAGTAGTCAATATATCTTAATAAGAGCATTAAGTATCATCACTGTAGGCAATCTTAATGTTATTGTGAGGCTGTCCTGTGGTTTTATAGCCAGTTTATTTCTAGCCATCTTGATGCAGTTCCACTCGCTATAAATGTTTATTGTGTGTGATTCTTTGAGAAAAAAAATATTAGCATTCATAGCAAAACAATGCATTCTAACATTTTATTTAACACAGAGAGAGAAAGGGAGGGAGAGGAGAGAGAAATGCTTATCTAGCAAGACAAAATGTTGGACTGCCCTCTGGTGGGATGTTTTGGTTTCCCTTTATTACAAACAAAAATTATTGTTTTGCTTCCCCAACTATTTTTTTTAAAGATTATATCATATAAAAAAAAATCTAGTATTTCTGTAATGTTTTAAAAGATGATAAAGGCTTATCTGAAAAGGCTGTCACTCAGTGCAAGTCAGTCAGTTCCAAAAACATAAGACAGTGTGTTTTGAAAACACTGACAAACTGAAGAATCTTATGCATATAAATGCAATCAGAGGTGGACTGGAAATTCTCCTTTCATTTCTATTATTTCATTTTACTTTGCATAATGTCACAGTTTAAGTATTCACTTCTGTTATGCATGACATTTGAGGTTTTACAGTTTACAGTATATGAACATTGTAGATTGATTTTTAGTAGTATATGGACACTCATACAGCTCAGAGGCCACTTTCTACTTTATGTTGGATTGAATTGAATTTTATTAAAGGTAATGTAATTAATCTTATTATAGATCATGCTGAATTCTCATAATGGATGCTCCTTTTTTAGAATGTAATCAAATCACTGAGTAAGGCAGAGTTAATCATTTAAACAGAACCTGAAAAATTTACTTTTTTGGAACAGTTTCCAAAATTGCCCAAAGTTCTGGGAGATGCAGTCCCAAAAAGATAATTTTTCTTAGCTCTGAACACATGTCTATCTGGCTTGGTCCTTTAATAACTAGTTAAAAATACTGAGTCCGTGTTATCCCACATCTCGTAATAGGAAAGCACAGACTGTCTATGATTTTTCTGCATTGTGAGGAAGATGTCCATTTCAATTTGTGTTTGTTTTTCTAGATCATGTTGGATACATACACAGTGGACATCTCTTATATTGGAACATAACTCAGTAAGATGGAGGTAATTGTTCAACCAGAGTATGGGCAAGTTACTTTTATAGACCATAACTCCCAGAATCCCCCAGTTAGTGTGGCCACTGGCTATGTTGGTGGGAGATTATCAGTGAAAACAGTAACTGTCTAAAGCTTCAAGTTGTAATTATATCATCTTTTAAACATAAAGTTTTAGTACATGGTTTAATAAATCATTTTGACCTGTTTTGCAAACTGCTTGTGGAATCACTGTTCAAAGGTTGGTTGGCTACAATCTGGTCTTATTGGTACTACAAAAGAATGGAAAACTTCTAAAGAAAGCTACAAAGTGTCACAGTTGCAGGATTTGCACTGGCTGTGTTGTGACGGTAGACATCACTGCAGTGTCTTTACAGGGATGTGTTTTTATTGTATGTTTGTTTGCATGCATCATTTTAAGGCCCTTTCACGCTACATAGTTGAAGCACTGTGACTGCATTTTGACTGCTGTATCTCCATCCTACAGACTACATGGATTTGTAGCTCAGGGAGGTGTATTTAGAATTCTCGGCCAGAGAGATCTAGTGCCTCACCAAACTGCAAATCCCACGACTGCATAGGATGCAGCCAGGCAGTGAAATTAGAATTATATTGCTGTAATTGTGTGAAAGGGTCATTATAGGAGTCAGTTTCCCTCCTCCTGCTGCTGCTGCATGTTAGAGAGTGCTCCTTCCAAATGATGCCTTCTGCAACATGTGAGTATAACATTTTAAATGAAAAGGATTCTCCCTTTTCAAAACTTGTATTTTATTTATATATGAGCTAGCAATTCTGTAAACGCTTCCTTGGGATTAAGTGCATACATGTGGAGCATACTGTTTCATACTTTTTGAATAGATATCATAGGATTTCACCATTGTTTGATTTGAATTGTAAGGAATATTTAGAAGTAATGATTAATTTCTATTTATGATTCTAAAGGCTGTTATGTACCTATGGGCCTTGGATAGGGGGCAGGAGGATCTTGATCCCCTGCAAAAATTAGGCTGTGGTGGGGCCAGAACCCTCTCTGAAATAATCGGCAATTTTGGACAAAGTGAAATGGGGTGTGTTTGCCTCCTCACCTTCTGCTCGGTGCATATGAATAATCTCCGGTTCTAAGACGGAAACACAGTGAGCCTTCGTTTTGCAAAGTAACCTTTTATTGCACAATTCATTGTGTTAAAAAAGGCTACATTGCAAAACCAGGAAACTCATGTCTTGCAGCTGTCTCAAATTTTGGCAGGGACAGTCTCCATTAAGCCCCTGTTGTCCCACTTTTCTGCTGTTTTTCAGACTGTTCCAGTTTCCTCTCCCTCCTCCTTCCACTTTCCCTCTTTGTCTTTTAGCTTTCTTTGTATTTGCACTGCAGAAAATAATCCCGTTTGACCCCACTTTAACTCCCTGGCTCCATGCTATGGAGTTCTGGCAACTGTTTGTTTACTGTGGCCCCCGAGCTCTCCACACGAGAAGGCCTAACATGTCCTCACAAAGCTACCATCCCCAGAATTTCTTATTGAGCCCAGGCAGCAGCTAAATGGGTGTTGAACTGGATTTATTTCTGCAGTGAATGGATGCAGCCTTTTCAAAGGGAAACAAACGTAGATTATCAGCGGACCCTTGTATAGTGCTGGGTTTGGTTTCCAAGACTCCCTGTATACCCCCGTTGTATAACAAAACCGTGTATGCTCACGTCCCATTAAATTATATGCATCATAGCAAAATGGTGTCCCTTATAAAACATGGAAAAATCAGGTTTGTTGATATTTGAAAATGTATACTTTTTTTGAATATGTTCAAAACATGTATGCTTGAATCCATGTATAAAAAAAATCTGTGTATAAGAAGGGCTGCCTGTACTTGATTCAACCACCAGGGAGAGGAGGGGGGCACAGTCTTGCCTTCCCAACTAGCTCAGACAAAGCAATCTGCTGTAGCTGTCTCCTAGTTTGTGTGTTCTTCCTCCTTAATAACTTTGCGCATCTTGACCCCACTTGGTGTTGCTTGGACACCACTCCTGGTTTTCATCTGTTGGGTGTGGTATAAGAACAGTCTTTAGTGACCCAAGTACAAAATATATTTTTATGCCTTCTTTTTGGAGCACTTGTGACTCTGAATCCTATTTTAGTGCTATTCTGTGGTAAGAGCCCCTCACGGGGTTGGTTTTTAAAAAACTTTCTGAAATTAGAAGACCACAAATGGTTATTGATTGCCCCCGTGTTTCCCACCTGGAATAGGTAAGCACATGGTTATTATAACGTAAACTAAGTTAACGCCAACTATCTGTGAACAAGAATGAGCCAGAAAGGCACTTACTATAAATGGTTATATTACTGAACTGCCACTGAATCAATAGGCTATCTACCACAGTTAGAATTTGCTATTGGCTTTACGCCAGAGTTCCTTCTGGTTGAAGACCAATTACCCTTTTCTATATATTCTTTAGTTCTGTTCAGTTTGCTGAAAACCAGAGTTCAACTTATATTATAACTGTAAAAGAGGCAAGGACCCACAGCCATTTTGTAACCACCACTGCACAAAACAAAGCATTATTACAGTATTATCACGTTTGGCATATGATACTTTTACTATACATAAGTTAATGTATTTTACATTTCTATGACATAGTAGAGCCAAGACAGGTGCTTAATGTTTTTGTAATCTATTATGTTCCCATTAAATGCTCCCTGCACACTGCTTTTTGCGCAGTTTTCGTAAAGCATTGTAGAAATAATCATTAACATTCTGTATGACATTTAGGATATTCAAAGGAGAGAACCCATACAACTCAGTGGCTGATGGGAAAACTTTGGCCTGCGCAGAGTGTAGGCCAAAAAACACCCATATAACCATAACCTAATTGGTGAGTGCTAGGAGCGTGGAAAAATTGCAAACAAAGCATTTTTTACAAAAACACATCTGGCCCAGGTTAATAAAGATTCTTACCCACATCAACTCTGATGCATTATACTACTTTCCTATACTCATTCTGTACAGTTATAGCAGTGTTTTATTGTTTATTTTGTTGCATGCTTCAAGTCATTTTTGACGTTTATGGTGGACCCTAAGGCAAACTTTTCACAGCGGGTTTTCTTGGTAAGATTGTTCAGAAGCGGGTTGCATTGCCTTCCTCTGAAGCCAAGATAATGTGACAATGCCCACAAGGTGTTACCCAGGGAGTTTTCATGGCCAAGAAGGTATTCAAATCCTTTCTCGGAGTGGTAAGTCCATGCTCAAACCCACCACACCAATCCTGTGTAGTACAATTTTAATGTCAGGCTTAGTCCTATGCAATCCTGGGATTTGTTTAGTTTAGGGAGGTACACTGACTTTTCTGCTCTTCACAAGCTCTGATGAGTCTGCCATGGGACTACAAGATCACAAGCTGTCCAGCAGAGAACTCTCAGCTCCTCCAGAACACTGTCTTAGATTCCATATTATGGAATCCTGAGGAAATTAAACTGGATCAAACCAGCTGTAGCTGTGTGTATAAATAACACTGTAATAGGCATGATCTCATTGGCGGTGGATCCAATTTTTTCTAATGGCAGAAACATTTACTGGAGTTGTTGTGTTGTTGTTCAGTAATCTTTATTTCTATAGTGCCATAATCTGATGGGCACTTTACAGATATCATAAATCAAACACAGAGTCTGCTAATGGGAGTACAATCTAAAAAGTCCTAAGTGATGATGATGATTTATTATTATATTATTATTTATTATTATTATTTTATTATTATTATTTTTATTATTATTTTTCTTATATCCCACCTTTCCCCCTATGGAGACTCAAGGTGGTGAAGATATTAAAAATAATATACTTTGCTTAGACTGTTATCTCATTGAAAACAACCAATAAACCTGTAAATTATATTATAAACACGCTTAAGACTTAACTATCTAGATTAACAAACAATACCAAACTATAGTTCGAAAACTACAGTTTTTTAAAAAGTGGTGCTTCACATCAATCAAATCTTCCAGATGTCTCTGTGAAGACTTATCATTTCCCGGTGGGGATGGTTCGGCACCCCACTCACACAGCCTTGGTTACTTTCTCAGCCACCAAATGCAAATCTGCTACCAACACTAGTGCACATCTGGATTTTCCAAGAAAATCCGTGAGAAAGCTGTGAATCTTCCCCCTTTGAAACTTCCAAGAAATAACCCCCTTCAGATGCCTAAAAATCTCCACATATACCATGGGATTGCTCCAGAACTTGATTGTGTCTAGTTACCACCCAATTCAGGGTAAAGGATTGTTTTTTAAAAAATGTAGATAAAGTCTTCTATAATGAGGGAAAACAGTCCCCTCCTGAATCTCTCCAGAAGTGCCCACTTAAATTTACCTTAATCGGGGTAATTTAACCCTGATACCATTGCACTCTTTGCGGAGAGTTCACATTTGCAGGTACCGGTTTTAAAGAAGGCTCCTTTGCTGGTCAATCAAATTCAGTTCTGATTTGTCCAAAGGTGACGTTTCCTACAGCAATTGGGACAACCGGATGGGTGCTTCCCCCCCTCCTTTTTTTTTAAAAAACCTGGTGGCAACGTGGCACCTTTTTGTCAAATTTAAAAATCTCCACGTGTGTTTTGTATGTGTTTGTGTATTGGGTCAACTACAGTTATGGATCTTCCTCTGCCTCTTTTTCCACCCCAAAAATGCAACCTAATGCCACCCTCTGCACCCTCCCTCCTTGGCGACCCCAGACTGCCTCATACACATACACAACAACAACAACAACAACAAATTCTCACCTCACGAATGCCATCTCTGCATCTCTTGCTTTCCCTCAGACACCTCAGAATTCCTTACTGACACATAGAGTAGCAAAAGCACACTGTATCAATTTGCCCAAATGGAAAAGAGAAAACATTTGTAAACACTTGCATTGTTGCCATTCACATATAAAAACTAATTTAGAAAAAAAAGCCTCTTGCAAAAGTGCAGGTGCCCTGCTGGGAGCAAGCTAATGAAAGGAAATGTGCACACAAGCAACACATTTTTTATCTATTATGTAGCTCGTATAGAAAAGTATTCGCATAGTTTGTCAAAATAAAATACAAAAAAGGCATGTTTCCGTTTCCTTGCCCTCCCTCTGACTAATTCCCTTCTGAAACTAGACCCTTCGCCCTGCTCCTTCTTCTCCTCCTTCTGATTCTCCTTTCATGGCCCTTTCTTTCCCCGGCTCCTTTTCTTCCTCCTCCTTCCTCCCTCCCGCCTCGATAAGGGGAGGCCATGTTCCACCCCTCTGCCCTCCCTCTGACCTAAATCTCTCCCCTGAACTTGACCCAATCATGATCGGGGAAAAGTTCATATTTGCTGGACCCGGTTTTTCTCAAAAGATACAGCTTTTACTCTGCTTTCAAAAGACCCATGCCAAGGGGCATTTGCCCCTGAACGGGTGTCAAGGCCTCGTTTTCGCTTGCAGAAGGATCGGGGCCAATGTGAACTTCCTGTGGTTAATCCGGAATCTATTCTGGGGTAAAAGGTAGTCTAAATGGCCCCTAAAACTGAACCCCTGAACTTTGCCACTTTTAGATATGAATCCAGTATAATGCCCTCATTCTTAAATCAATAAAAACCCAAGCTTCAAACTTTGGAGGGGGGTCTGTTTCTGTTTAGATCAACTCTCAAATGATTAGTTTGACAGAAAAAATGGATTGGCAGACTTGAGGGCTTCACCTGGCTAGGAAAAGAAGGAAAAGATCCCATTCTCTTTCACTTGCAGCACAGTTTAATTCATGGCTGATGCAAATCCCAGCTGGAGAAAAATGACTCAGAGTTTGATCCTGAAGCCATATGACACGATGGACTTGTGGTATCGGGAGAGATGGGAGTAAATGGGAATGTCTTGAATTGCCATTTTCTCTGGCACTTTCTGCAGAAGTTTCTTCCGATCCTCTCCGTGGCAGTGCCTCTCACTTTTGTCCAAAAACAAAGTGTCTTCAGGGGAACCAGTATAAATCCCAGCATTGTCAGCATGCTAAGGAAGGGGAGTCAAGTTGTTATTCTGATACTGTGCTATACAGTTCTGCCAATAGTGACCCCATGATCAATAATTATAAAAGAGATTCAAGATAATAATGAATATATCCAGATTACTCAGTTATCATACTACAGTACACTACTATACAATGATAAAATTATGAACTACAAAAAGGTACTATGAAAGATATATGTGAAGCCAGGGTGAGTAACATAAGCCCCTCAGCATAATTTCATGCAGCCAATGGTCTAATTTTCAAGCAATCAAGAACAGAGGTTGGGTGAGGAAAGCCACTAGCTCTGTGAGTTTGGAGATTGTGGGAATTGTAGTGAAAAAATTAATTTTTCCAAGCTCTCTTCCAGAACTCTGGCAAGAGTAACTGTTCCATCTGTTTGCACCTTCTGGATGGTGAGAGTGGGGATAAGGATGAGGAAAAAAGGTGATTTGAGAGAGAAAGTGTGCCAGAATAAAGAGAGACTCATGACATTGGCCCTGGCCACTGCCACCAGAAAGGCCTGGAGAAAGAAAAGGAGAAAGAGAAAAGAAACACATCTTGCAACTGTTCTGATTTGGCAGAGACAGATTAATCTTCTGTCATCCAATTTTTTCAGCTGCTTTTAAATTATCCCAGTTTCCTCTCTCCTCCTCCCACCTTTCCTTTGTCCTCAGCTTATCTCAGTTTCTGCAGAGTTCAAAGTGCAAAGGTAGTTATTTCACACAACAGGGCAGAGATTTTTGCCCTTCTCTGTAGCATGAGGCAAGAACAAACTGCTGCATCCTCTCCTAGCTCATGTGTTCTTCCTCATTAATAACTTGCCATCTTGACCACACTGTGATGCTTCTTGGCAACATGTGTCCTGGTTTTCATCTGTGAAATGTTGGAAGGTTTGAAGAAATAGCTCTCTAACCTAGTGTAAATGATGGAAATCTAAAACAGCTGTGGTTCTCAAGCATTGTTCTTCCAGCTTTTTAGGGCTTCAGTTCCCAGATTAACTGACCGTGGCTATGTGGCTTGTGGGAAATACAAGACATCAGGAAGAACAGGGGCTGAGTGAACCACAGAAATAAATAAAGAAAAACTGCTAGCAAATTCCATAACATGCAGTAAATACTTTGTCTTTCCTAAGTAAGGCCTCTGTTGCACAGCATTATCAGAAGGAAATGTCTTTCCAGATTCCCTACCTTTAAATTTATTTTCCGGTATGTCATGTCTTGCTTCCAGGGCATCACATAGTGCTTTGGAATCATCCCATGTCTGTATGAAAATCTTGGCAAATGGCAGTGAATAAGCCTGGTGACACAACAGAATAAAAATCCCACAAAATCATGAATGTTGTTTTTGTAAACTTCTTTAAATACAACAAAAACAAAAACAGTATTTACATTCAAGTCCACTCCTTCCTTTCCATACCAGGTAAGATAAATCAAGCGGGAAAGCAGACTGGCAAAAAATGCCAGCTTTGGGATGGTGTGGCATATGCACGCTGCACGCCCCAATGCTGCCCCCAAGGTGGCATTACGGCATCCTGCTGACCACACAGCAGGCAGTGTCACTGCGGTGTGGCATTCCTATGCACTTGACTGCAGAAATGGGGAAAAACTGCCACTGCAGCGGGAAGGGCACTCTTTTTCCACCCCAAAAAGGGGCAGCATTTGGCCACTTCTTTTTGGGCCAGAAAAATGCTGGATCAGGGCTGCGGTGTGCAGTTGCTGCAACCCTGATCTAGCACTTCAAGGGGTGGCATTAAGCCATCCCTTTATGGCCATCTGTTTTGGTCTCAGGTTTTTCAATAAAATACCCTCTGTGTGAGGCTAGGGAGGCACATTAGCCTGTCAGGAAGCCTTGGAGGACTAAGAGAGTATGACTTTTCCAAGGTCACACATTGGGGTTTTTATGCTGGGGGAGGATCAAACCCTGATCTCCAGAGTCATAATTTAATAATAGTAGTGATAGTACTAACAACAACATTTGCTGTTATTCTTAAATGCTGATGCTGATTATGACACTGAAATTAATATCATAAATAAATTTTCATACCCAAGTCTAGCATGAATACCTGGCATAATGCTGACATGGCACCATCACCCTGGCAAAGGAAGCACCAGCACTCATGCATGTTGTGGCTTGTCATGCTAGCCAAATGGGTCTGCAAGCAGCCATTTAAATTTCCCACTACACTCAGGAGTAATCCTATGTCAGACGTTTCAAGTGGGAAATGATGGCAGGAATGTTCAGCTTCCCTTTATGTGCCTCTGGTGCCAGATAAGCCAGGGAGAAGCCACCAGTTTAAATAGAGGGCATTTTATTCAGGGCTGAAGCCTACACACTGAAGCTAACCTAGACCCTGTCTCCTGATTTAAGATAATCAGAAAATGAGGAAGGAAGAGTCCTTCCTTTATGAAATCTTGTAGATATGCATGCCAAATCTTCTCTATTTCTATGTCACAGCAATATTGTAGCATTTTATGTTCCACAGATCCACTGTGGATGCTTGCATATTTTGCACCACATGCAATTGTACAGAAAGAAGTGATCAACAAGGGTCAAGAGCAGGTTTGTTATAGGGAAGTCCCAATAAAATGAACTGGACATTCAGGCATTGATAACTTGTCTCTGGCCTGGCTCAGACATTGGCATGCTTATTGTAAGCATATTGAAATCAACAGGATGCAGCAATGACTAATATAATTTATACCAATTTGTAATCGATATAATCGAAATATGACTACGTCCATTGCTTCCAACTGGGCTTAAACATATGTTGGTCTTGATAGATGTGATAGTTTGTAGATGCATTAAGTATGAATTCAGTGGTATGTCATGATCCTTTATATTTTTTTTATCACATCTGCAATCCATTTCTATAGCTCTTTGCTGGAAGGACAAGAGTGATAAATTTGTAAAAACATATATCTTTAAACAATATCCTATTCTGATGCCTTTAATTCCCTAACTAAAGCCACACAGTTATAAGTAATATTACTTATATTTTTAGTCAGCAAGCCACACTATAAATTAACAACCTTCCTATTTAATCACATAATTTATTCTCTTCAGTGTTTCCATTTTGAAATATTTATAAATCTCAAAAGGCAAAACCTGTATTTCCTTGTCAGATCTGAGAAAATGGCTGGAAATGGAATAAAATGATAGCTTTACAGTGATCTTATTAGTTTCCCTCCATTCAAACAACCTTTCATGTGAGATACTTTGTGTAGCAGTGACATGTGATACTTAGCTTTAACTTACTGTGCAATCCCATACATGTTTACTCAGAAGTAAATCCCATTTCCCCTCATTTTAGAGGATTCATTTTCCCTCTCCAGAATCTCTCTCCCATTAGGACTAATGGGAAGTAAAATACAGTAAGTACAGTAGCTCCAGAGCAGATATGTTTGACAGGAATTTGGAAATGCAATTTTTAGACTACAACTCTCCGCTTTGCTAAACTCTGGTTTGCCCAAAGTTTTGGGAGCCAGTTTGGGGGGGGGGGTAGAATGATTTTCAGGCTCCCAGTCTGTCCCAGAAATATGGGTCTTTGTTTTCAAAAGCAGGAGAACTTTCACATTTGTAATATAGAGGCTTACAATTGTGGGGTGGGGTGGGGGGACTCTGAACAATGGGATTCCAGGGGTCTTCCTCTCCCCCAAGGATACTTAGCTGGCCGCATAACAGAAAGGCTTGGTGGCAGCTGGCAGTTCCTATGTCAGAGGTTGAGTTACTCTGCACTGGGTTTTATTCTGTAGTTTAAAGGAACTACCTTGGGTGCTGAACCTATTTGGGACATTATGATCATCCCATTGGAGATTGCCTCTAAACTCAGATAGAAACCAGAGCAGATTCACCATATATTCTATCACAGAAGCCACCAACTGCAACTGAAGACAATAAGCTTTGGCTACAACTCTTCTTCTGAATTGGGAACACACTCTCTCTTATTAGTCCATAGGATGGCAGCAGTGAGGAGCAGTTAACACACTAGCTGCCATATATTTCTTTATGCCCAGAGGAGGTATTTATTTTTTTAAAATGCTTTGTTGAGTTTTTTTTGAATTAAAAGATGATTTTAATAGATAACATAATCTGATTTTTTTTCCTCCTTGGGAACAGTCACAGTTAATGTACACTCCTATACACGTCTCCTCTAAATTAAACTACATTGAGCTCACTGAGGTTTACTCCCAGGTTGTAGCCTTAGAAGTCGAAGGCTTTCATGGTCAGCATCCATAGTTTTTTGTGGGTTTTTTGGGCTATGTGGCCATGTTCTAGAAGAGTATATTCGTATTCTCCCAATAATTGAGGGAATACGTTTATGCTCTTCTAGAAGGCCACATAGCCCGAAAAACCCACAAAAAACTATGTAGCCTTAGAGTTTGCTTTACCATATATACTCAACTATAAGTCAAGAAATTTATGCCCCAAAATTGATCTTAAAATCCTGGATCAACTTATGTACAGGTCAATACACTAATACTGCTTAGAAAACAGATAGATGAAAATTGACAAAATGGAGTTGTACATGCAGAACTCTTGCACGTGCATATGCAGATACCCATGTTTGTGCACACAGGTGCATTTGGTTGCATATTTGAGTTTGCATTCAGTTAAACAATGTTACTACTCAACACAATGTTTGAGTTTTTGAGCACCACATTCAGTAAGTAAATCCTCATGTGGAGACTGATGCTACACAAACCTGATGGATGATCTCCATCAATATCATCCTCTCAGTTGCTGCTCTCTTCCTTGCTAAGGTAGAACCACAAATGTGTAGAACTTTCTTTACAATGAACAGAACTCACACTATTAGAACTCACACTAAATGAAGTGTACCTTCTTTGAACTGATACATGAATAAATGTTTCCCTAAATGATTTGCCCAAGCAAATCTGATTTGCATCTCTAAGGCTCCCATAAAAATGTTGAGCCAGTTTTACTTTCAGTGGCCAAAATGGAGAGAAGTTGTAAATTTCTTCAGTGATTTCTATTTTTTCTCAGTTTTTGTAGAATTCAAATTAGAGCTGTAATCTTAGGCATCTGTGGTGGGAATTGTATGAAGCTCTCAACGTTGAACTACAAACCCCAGCATATAGACTGTGCTGGCTAGGGCTACTGGGAGTTGCAGTTCAGAAACTCATACATTTGATGTTTCACTGTTTGTTTGTTTGTTTTCAAATGGGTCAATGAAGCTTCTTTTACATATACCTTTATGTTTTGTCCTGCATGCAGTTAGGACATACAGTAACATACATGTAATTTCAGGAAAAGTAAGCCACCTTGAAGGGATGGGGTTTACACAAATTTGAAAAAGATTAACAGACAAACCAGAAACTCCAAAAGCTACAAAAGGGAATATTATTATTATTGACCTGAATTTCTCAATTGTTAAAATAAAAAATTAGTAGCAGAACAATTGCATTTCAGAATGTTCTTCATTATCTAGCTCAGAAAACCTATTGCTGAAAAAATTTCAGATCCAGAAGTTTCAATGGAATAATACAACAGTTCAGGATGATAAGAATACTCCCTTTCCTTGCTTCTAGAATTTCTGGAACTCTAGAAGCTAGGAATATCTTACATTACGAGCAATATAACAAAAGCCCCAATGGAGTGTGAATGTTACTGTCAGTACTGTCTGCATTTTATTCCCCCTTGGCCTTATTGTCTACTCTTCCATATATTCCCTGAAATGGATTACAGACCATGGAAACACATCAGTATGTTAGTCTTTTAAGATGTGCTTGAGAAGGGGGATTGTGAGCTGGAGGTGGGATTGTGGGGTTCTCCTTTCCTCCTGAAACTCATCCATCTCTTTCATTACTTTTAACTACAGTTTTAGAACCATATATCTCTTTCAAACAGAGATCTGAAATCTAAATATTTTGGAACGGGAAGTTAAAGATGGAAAAGGAGAAGTTTTGGGGGAACGCTGCTGGCAGGGTAAGGGTTGAGCACTCCTCCCCTTTCTGGGGGCACTGTGAAATGGGGAAAGATCATAGCTTCGTTCCATGCTGCCCTTTGTTATGTAGCTTACTTCTACAAGTCTGGCATACTATAAACAGAAAGCCTTATGTCTTGGTCATCTTAGGGCTCATTTACACACCCAAACATTGACATAGATCTATGAATGGTCATCATGGTTAAATGAGCATAGTCAAGATGTTCATATCATCTCAAAGTGACCTAGCTGAGAGGTCATGAAATATCAGAATTTACTGCAAACTAGTTCCTTGCAAATTTAACTTTGCCTTAATCTATGCCAAAGTTGTTGTTGTGTGCCTTCAAGTTGTTTGTGATTCATGATGACCTATGGTAACCTTAATGAGTTTTTCTTGACAAGATTTTTTCGGGGGGGGGGGGAGCTTGCCTTTGAGGCTGAGAGAGTGTGACTCACCCAAGGTTATCCAATGGGTTTCTGAGTAAGGATTTGAATCCTGGTTTTCAGAGTCATATGCTCAAATTGCTATACCACACTGGCTCTCTGCATCAATAGCCCTATATAAATTAATTCATACTCACTGAAAGGTAATTCTTCAAGAGAAAATTGATGAAGAAAAATAGAAAACATGACAATAAAACCCATTTGCCCTTGTGTTTCTCTCTTACCCTCTCAGATTAGTATTGACTCCTTTAGAAACCACATTACTTTTGGGCTCCACTGGCGGTGTAGCTTTTGGGTTACTCATGCTGCCAGTGCTGCACTGGGCTGTCTGAGAGCAATCAAAAAACTTGGCACCTTTACCTAGATGGGGGATTATGATGCGTCTACCATTGTCAGGCTGATGACTCAAAAGGTACAACAGGAAAGAAAAAGCAGATGGAAATATATAATCAGAGTAAGGAGGCAGATGTATTTGAACATTTTTTTTAAAAAAAGATGGATGCAGTATTCCATACTATCCCTAGAATGATGACTGGAGGAAGTCAGAATACAAGACAAATGTATTGGACTATAATTTTCTTGCAGAGTTTCAAACACTTCATCAGGACCTCCTTACATTAAACTACTCCTGTGTATGTAAAGCTTTGGCTATGCCCAGAGTGGGAGTCATGTAGCACTAATAGCCTCAGCCAACACAGCTAATGGTGAAGAATGCTGGGAGCTGCATCCAACAACTACTGGAGGGCTGCATGGTTCCCACTCTTGGGTACAATGTCTAGCACTGCGATCATATATGGATGTTATTTTGTAGTAGGTTCTTTTAAAAACAAAACAAAACACAAGAGTGACTGTTAATGTGTGTGTAGTGCAGGCATAGGAATTACAGGCCTCTCTAAATATTTTAAAGGCACCAGATCCTCTCTACTTTTGAAAGCTAAGCAGGGCCAGCTTAGATGGGAGACTGCCAATTACTACCAGGTTTTGTTCTTAATTGCCCTCAAGTTGATCTCAACCCATGGCGACCCTATGGATGAGACACATCTCCAAGACCTTCTGTCCTCCACTGCTATGATTAATTCTTGCAAACCCACACGAGTGATCTCCTTAATAGAGTACATCCATTTAGCTTCCTCTCTTTCTCCTTCCCTCCACCTTTCCTAGCACTGTTTTTCCCCAGTGAGTTGTGCCTTCTCATGATGTGTCCAAAGTATGACAGTCTCAGTTTTGTCATCTTGGTTTCCAGGGAGATTTTGGGCTTGATATGCTCTAGGACCCATTTAGCATGAACAAGAAGCTTCTGGTCACTGCTCAACTGGCAGCTCCCTTGCTGTTCCCTTTTCACCCGGTCACTCTGGGAGCAACAACCTAGCATCCTGATTCTTCAATGTACAGTATTTATTTATTTATAGGATTTCTATCCCTTCTCCCACAATGAGAGTCAATAATCTGGAAATATGACTGTAATCTTTTCCCAGTAGATAAGAGCCCCACATCCTGTAGTTTGGGTTATGCTCCTCCCACTCACTCCAATAGGCAGGAAGTAAAGAGACCTTCTGGTGACCCCACGTGGGTGGATCTAACCCTAGAAGGCCAGTCTTGTCCTGCCTATCACTCCAGTAAGATGTGTTTGCTGTTGCTCTGCAACTTCTTCACTACAATTACCTGTTGACTAGTCTAAACAGTTGCATTTTAAGTCAAAAAGCCTGCTGATGGGCTTGTCATTCAACTGGTCCCTGGCTTGGTAGACCTATTGTGACAAGGTCTATCATGCATATGATGAATTGGGCTCAAGGCCATGAAGGTTTATGCTGCCAATTTCTTTCTTTTAGTTGGTCTCAGAGTGCTACAAGATTCCTTTGCATACTGTTGGGCATGCTTTGATTGTGATTTCCTGCATGGCAAGGGGTTGGACCTGATGGCCCTTGTGGTCTCTTCCAACTCCATGCTTCTATGATCCAGTCAGCCAGACTTCCTTTTGTTGTAAGGCTGGTGCAGGTGAGAGAGAGGAACAGGTCTGGGCCACTGCCACTGCTGTGTTTACCCAGTTAAGTGATGGCAAAGGAGGAAGAGGCAGTGGTGACCTGGGTATAGCTGAAGATGTCGTTGGCTGGACTGCTGCTGCATGAACAATAAACCTGATATCACAAAATAACAATTGGTGGTAGTGGTGCTAGGGTTCTTACCCAAGAGAAAAGCGAGTAGTGCTCCACCAAAATTTGGGGATCACTGGTCTAGATTAAGCGGAGTAATAGTACCATCCTATTTTGCTTTTGTCAGATCTCACCTGGAATAGTGTGTTTTTTTCCCGGCCAACAAAGATGTGGACAAGCTGGAGCGTGATGATAGGAGGGTGATTAAAAGGGTGAAAAGTCTGGAAACTATGCCATATGAGGAGTGGCTTAGGAAGCTCTTTAGCCTGGTTAAGAGGTGACATGCTAGCCCTGTTTAAATATTTGAAAGTATGCCATATTGAGGATGGAGCAAGCTTCTTTACTGCTGCTTCAGAGACTAGGACATGGAGCAATGGATTCAAGCTATAGAAAAAGAGATTTTGCCTAAACAATAGGAAGAACTTCATGACAGTGAGAGGTTGTGATGTCTTCCAACTCTGTGATTCTATGATTCTAGTACTGTAGGCTATATTTCAGAAGAAGAAACTGGCAAAATCATCTCTAATGATTCCTTGCCTAAAAATAATCCATGAAATTCATGGGGTCACCATAAGTGGCCAGGAGAGTTGAAGGCACATATACACACACTACACTGTGTTTGACCAACTGTTACCCAGGAGAGTTCTAGCCAGTCTAGATGTTAATGAGGAATATTGGGAGTTCTAGTCCAACAACATCTGGAGGACTACATGATCCCATGTCTAATGTAGAGGTAATTAAGAAGATCTCCTCCCTGCTTCCTATCACAGTGCATTCTTTTGTGATAATATGAAAAGTATTGGATTTTTTTTAAAAAAGATAAAACTCCAATAACACTCAGCCCAAAAAACCCCTTGTGATAGGTTTTTGTTTGTTGTTATATGCTTTCAAGTTGTTTCTGACTTATGGCACCCCTAAGGCAAACCTATCACATGGTTTTCTTGATAAAATGTGTTCAGGGTTTTTTGCTTTTTTCTTCCTTGCAGACTGAGTGTATGACTTGACCAAGCCAAGGTCACCCCTTGGATTTTCATGGCTGAGCAGGGACTACACTTGCCATAAGTTGGAAATGACTTGAAGGCACACAGTCATCAGACACTTCTATATTTCTCCAGCCCCCAAGAGCTCATGTTCAAGAATGAAACAATGTGAGATTAAAAGTGTGCAGTGAATATGAACAAATAGAAAGACAATATGGATCAGTCCTACTGGCAGAGACCTCTGGCCATCACCTTTACCAATATTTATTTCTCCCCACAGACACGTTTAAATATCAGAGTAATAGTTTAAAGAAGGATTAAAGGAATTCAAGGCAGTATGGCTCCTTTCTAAGTGTAAAGGGAATTTTTACTGCTAGGTTTCTGAGCACACATGCTGTAACAAAAAGACTGCAAGGTACTAAAGGGAAACTACAGGAGTTGGGAAAATAAAACGCTGCCAAAGGCAGTAAAATGATCAAATGTTTTTAACAGTGTTGAAACATTTGTGCTCAGTGCCATTTTTTGTCACAATAACACTTATAACTGTGCTTCCTGTGTCTGTACTGAGCAGCCATGTATAAAAAAAATCCATATTGCCATGTGAAACGTTTACACAGTAAAGATTTTATGAACATAATATTAATGTTTATTAAATTTCACTAATATCCCAAATTATGGACAGTATATTTCACTCCCAATTCTGTTAATTTTGTTTTTAAGGCCATATTAGAAATCCTTAGAAATGTTTTAAGAAATTCAGTAAGCAAAGGTTTTTCAACTAAGCATCTTTATTTATTTTGTAGTCTACAACTGAAAATTAAACCAGATGTGTGCAATTATACTTGCACATATATTATTATGTTCCAGGTAAATGTACTGCAAGACATTTAACTTTTCATTCCCCCTTATAAGATCATTTGACATTATGGGATAGAAAAATACTGGATGCATTTTACAGCCAGATCCCACATTCAGAACTATTGATTAGAATTATTTTAGAGTGTGATGAAAAATAAAACCAGTCTGAAGAATACAGTTTAGAGTAATAATTTTTTTTAAAAAAGGAAATATGGAAAAAATGTGGAAAAAAAGAAAACATCCAGTCACAGGCAGCATATGGCTTGTTTATAATATGGGTTATTGAGAAGCACACCAGAGAAATTAACTGAAGGCAGTAACCCAAATATTAGACAGATTTCTTGGCTAACAATGCACTCATATGTATGTACACACAGGAGATCCATTACATTCAATAGGATATGTTTCTATCTAAGGGCTGTGGGCCCTCCTGATATTAATAGCAAGTGTTTCTGTGTTGACAGGAAACAATCTTACCAAGATGACTGCAGAAAGATGATCCGCTATTAACAATGCAACACTAAATCTTTCAAATAATTTGATTTCACATAAAACTGTAGCCCCTTCACAATATACATTAAGCAATATTTTACCACCTTGAAAGATCAGTTGTTCTTTTCACATTTTGAACTGAATATTTATTCCAATATTTTTGAAAGAAAATCCAAAATAAATCAGAGGTTTGTAGACAGAATATCCTGTTTGAAGCAGCCTGTGAGATCATTAGATATCTGACTGTTCTATCCCCAACGACATTTGTAGTTTCAAAATTGTTGGTCATGACAATCTTTTGTTGCTATACTTGCTGTTGTCTGAACACCACTTAAAATGCACTTACAATGAAGACAATATAGTGCCACTAACTTTTAGTAAAAAAAAGTCCTCTGGTGTTGATTAACCAACTTCTATATTCTGTTAGCACAGCGAATTGCTAGGGATTTTTGAGCTGTATTCCAACAACTATAGGGACTTGAATTTGGCAGATCACTGGTGTGTATCTGATTGTAGACTCTTGGACTGTATCCAAGAACCACAGCTTAAACCTCAACAGCCCAATTGCAGTTGGATATTAAAATCAATATACAGATCAGAATGATCCCAAGGGATCAGCACAGAAAAATTATATTAGATGGCATGCCCACACCTTTGCAATTGTTTACATCTCCACTGCCTAATCAAGCTGAAGTATAAACCCAGAACATTTCCCAAGATAAATGAAACAATAAAGACTTTTATTTTGGAAAGAACAACCTATACCTTTTTAAAAAGATAAACAAGAATGTGGATTTGGCCCACTGAAACTGGAATCCTATACTTACATTCATAGGGTTGGATTGGACACAGTCACATTTTGAATAGACCCACTGAAATTAATGGAACTTAGGTTAAGTTAGGACAGACATATGCCCCATTGTCTGAAAACAATCTATTTCAAGTATGCCTAAATCTGAATCCAATCCGCTGCACTTAACTGTGACTTATTTCAGTAGTATTTAAAGACATAATTTGATGCAATCTACAGCATTAGCACAAAAACTGGGCATAAACAGTAGTTAACTAAAAGAACAGTGCAAGATTCCTAGCTGTCCTACTCACTGCAATAATTTATTAAAAAGTGTTTTGAAAATACTAATGGTCCAAGAATATTAGAAGGTGTGATTGGAGTTCTGTAGATTTGCTGGATCACATTTATAAGAAAAAAATAAAATAACAAGGGCCTCTCATTACCATGGGAATAGGAAAAATCCCAATACTCCTAAAAATCCTTATAGAAAATGTCCTTGTTTTACCGTGATGGGCATCCAGTTGGTTGGTTGTTTTTTTAAAAAGCAACAACAACAACAACAACACAAACTACCCTATATTCCTTTCCATCTTAAAGCTCAATCAAAAGATACAATTTAATTTATAAGCACATGGAATACCAGTTCTCACCATGGACCAATGTTCCCAAATATATCAAACTATGTCCCCAAACTTACCATTAACCAAGGCCATGGTCCTACTAAACATTTCCTTGCCAGAGTACATTTTGAATATATGTCACTGTGTTGAGTATTACCTTTGGTTAAATGAAAAATGTCTACATACAATTACAGTAGGCCTTACACAGGAGTACTAGAAAGCACTCAGTTTTAACCCTGAAGTGAGCGAACAAGGGCTAAGAGGATGCTGAGAGAGAACAGAAATTATACAACAAAGGAGGGAGCTCTAAAAGCCATGAAAACTAAAGTATTAGCACTGTGAGAAATATAATGCCCTCTTCAGCAAATAATTGATTGACATAATGTGTATTATTCCAATAATGAGAAGAAGAAAAAAGAATAGCCAAAATAGAAAAACTGCAATTTAATGTGTCACAAAATTAAGGTCTTCCAAGTACTCAGTACATTAAAAGATATCTAAATCATGAGTGTTGTCTATCTCAATAGCATCCTCTGGATCCAATTTCATTTCACTGTGTCCTTCCTGCAAGTCATCCAGAGAAGCCAGAGCTTCATTTGTATCGCTAGCAAAAGTCTCTCGAGAGGCATCATCATATTCTTGAAGGTTGAGTCCTTTAATAGCTTTCTTCATCTTTTTCCCCAGGACTTGAATTCGCCTCTTCTTTGCAGCTTTTTTGTTCTCACACTCCTTTTGGTTTTCAATATAGAAGATTTCCTTCAAAGAGAATTTTAATACCTCATGAAGTGCTAAGGAATAATGGGTAAGTCACTCTTTCAGAAACTATTACTTGCCTCAGTTAACCTTTATTCTAAAGATAAAAGCTTTAAGACGTAGAAACACTTTGTTTTTGAAGAATACTGTACCATATCTTTTAAAAAATTGCTACAGAATATTATAAAATCAAATATTCCATTTCCCAAAGTGAAAGGGATGCTCTCTTTTAAACAGTTGTATATTTGCCAATTAAAGGCATGCAGGGTTTTTTATACAAAAAGAAAAAGGCTATAAACACTGAGAGCTATTACCATGACATTAAATTAGGTATGGATCAGAATTATTTTCTTAACATTATACTTGTACTGATTTACTGCTAAAATAATATTTAGTAAATGGAGTATTCTGAGAGGGGCAATTTTTTATTCTAATTTGCTTTTAAAAACTGCAGACTGGCATTTCATAGGTATAACTGTCCTTATTTTGAAAGTGAAGCATAATAATGTTAGACATGAGAAAGATTGTATGTACAGCGCTGTGTAAATTTACAGTGCTTTATAAATAAAGGTTAATAATAATAATAATAATAATAATAATAATAATAATAATAACAACAGCAACAGGCATTTTACTGCCCTTTTAAAAATAAATAAGAGTATTTCAGAGTGTCCAACTGGCACTAGTGGTACATGTGGTAAGAAATATGCCCAGAAGTCCCCATGGTTTCTCCCAGCCTTAAAGAGCAACCTGCCCTTTAAAGAGAGAAGGCTGTTTGGGTTTCTGGTAAGCCCATACTATATATCTGAAACAGAGCTGTACACAAATTCATTCCCCCCTGCCTTTTAATATTTAAATGATATAGGCACAAAGCTGGGAAGTGAAAGACTCATAAACCTCTAAAGCAGCTTTGCTTCACACACAGATCGCTCTACAGTCTTAGAGCCATGTTCTATGTTTATTTAGTAAAATGTACCCAAGACACACATTTATAGGCCATTTATCAATGTTACATTCTCTGTGCAGGTACAAAAATACCACACATACAATTACAACGTATCAGAATTTTAAAGCCTGAAGAAATTTAAAAAAAAAAAAATCCTTGGTATTTATATGACAGCAAGGTTTGTCTGAGGGAAGGCAAAGGGCATCTTCACCAAGAAAACACATTCTTTTTATCATCCTCATCTATTACAGAGGTGATTGTTTTCAGGTGTGCCTAATAATAGGTGTGCCTTCAGTTACTTCAGCTCCATGCTCTTTGGTGCTTTAAAGTTAAGTACCTGCAGTTGTATGAGCACTTTTGTGTAGAACTGTGGTCAAAAACAGATTGGGAGCCACCACTGAGATGGCACTTTGCTTTCCTTGGCTACCATACAGCTGAGATGCAAGGCTCCCGACATGATAGAAAGGCCAAAGAAGCTTTTAAACATTCTTTCCTGCTGGCAAAAGAGCTGTAAGTTTATTCTTTTACTTGTTGCAGACCAAGGTTCCTTGGCAAAGCAGCAACCAAAAATTCCCAGCCTTCATCCTGACCCTGGACAATGAAATCAGCAGGAATCAACTGCCAGGATAATTCCCACTAAACTCTTCACCTCCAAGATAAGGAAGACTTGTTTTTATCATTTCTAACAGCCAACAGTACCACAACCATCACGGCAAGAGAAAACGTGGAAACATGCCAATAAACTCCAAAAGTGCCACAGTACATTGTGTCAAGGGAATGCATATGATAGGAAAACCATAATGGACAAGTGGTCACAGCCAGTCTGCAAAGGGACCTTTTGAGACCGAGCAAAAGTTGTTGCAGCATTAGCTTTCATAGACTGACAGGCAGTACAGGCTGGCCAAAAGGGCCGGCATCAGGGCAGTGTGGGGTCGTGGTGACTGCCTGCCTGCCTGCATGCCCCCGCCCAACTCCACCCCTAAAGTAGTATCACACACTGTCTGCCTGACCAGACGGTGGGTAGCATCACAATGTTTCTTTGGCACAGTGTTTAGACATGCTGTGTCAAAGAAATGGGGGAAGAGCCGTGTGGCTGTGGCAAGGACACTCTTTTTCTGGGCCAAAAACAAGTGGCATTTTTCTGCTTCTTTTTGGCCTGGAAAAATGCTGAATCAGAACCATGGCCCTGATCCAGAAAGCAAAGGGTGGTGCAGAACCGCCCCTTACCTGCTATCTGTTTTGTCCCTGAGTCTACTTTCACAGACTAAGGCCAAAACACATGGGCCAAATAAAGCGAGTTTTAGCCACTGTGGTGGTATGGCATTCAAATGACGCACTCCCCCAAAGTAGCCAGAAGCCACTCTGACACTGCAGTCGGATCCTTTGCACTGGATCAAAAAAGAGTGGAAATAGTCCGACTCTTGGAGGCAGTTGACTTGGGACTGCAGCAGTGGCTCATTTTGGAAATGCGCTGTGCAGTTGCCATGGTCCTGGTGTGATTGCAGCCAGAGACTGCTCTTTATTGGCCATGTGCTTCGTCCTAAGGTCTACAAAAGCTAATGCTACAACATATTTCACTCAGGTAGTCTCAAAAGGTGCTAAAAGATCCCTTTGCACACCGATATTCCAGACTAACATGACCATATCTCTGAATTCTACTACCTCCCTGGTGACAGATGGAAAAGTTCACAGATGTTTATTTCTGAATCATTTAAGAATGGAATTTACAGTATCGGGTTTAGTAAAATACACTTTAAAATATTGTGGAATGAGTTTTTTCAGTGTGAAGTCTATACCTCTTCTAATTGTACAGTCAACTGAAATCACAACTAATTCTACTAGTAATTCTTGTGATGTTGAAGAACACAATTTTCAAACATTAATTTCAACTCTGGTATAGTGAGAATAATATGACGTGCCACACATAAATTGGAAAAAAAGTATCTTGAATTGTTATTGTGTTGTGTACCTTCAAGCTGTTCCTAACTTATGGCAACCCTAAGGTGAACCTATCATAGGGTTTTCTTGGTAAGTTTCTTCAGAGGGGGTTTGCCATTGTCAGCCTTTGAGGCTGCAAAAGTATGACTTACCCACTGTCACCCCGTGGGTTTACATGACTGAACCCTGGCCTCCAGAGCCATAGTTGGTCACTCAAACCCCTACACCACACTGACTCTTTATGGCAGTATACAGACCGCCCCTTTGGGGAGGCCTGTACCCACCCCTTTCCCTGACAGATCGGGGCCTCAGCCCCGATCCACCACTTTTCCAGGCCGCAGGGAAGCGGCAAAAGGCCATGTCCCCGTGGCCTGGAAAGGGGTATCCTTGGGGCTTCATGTTCCAAGGATACCCGACAGTGGCAGGGAGACAGAGAAAGGGGCCCCTTGGCTCCTTTCTCCACTGTGTCACTGGCGGAGCCGTGTAAAGGCTGCGCCAGCGACAAACCCAGGAAGGAGCTCCCAAATGGAGCTCCTTCTGGCGCTGTGGAAAGGGCGCCACAGGCGCCCTTCAGTAGGGCCAGGACGTCACGTCCACGCCGCTCTGTTTGGAGGTGGCACAGCCGTGACGTTGTAATGGTGGCGCCCATGTGGACAGGGCGCCATTTTGTACATAATCCGTGCGTACTAGGATTGCGGGCGTCTAAAAGAGACGTCTCCAAGCAACCCTAGTACGTATGGAGTCAATACAAAATGGCCTGTTTGTACAGGGCCTATATCTTACATAAATCAAAGTGCTGCAAAGCTACATGTTTTTCTGAAGCCCATTGTGTAAACTCTTTATCTTAATCAGCAACCTGTTGAACCAATGTCTCTTTAAAGATGTAGATGCATCTTTACGGTCATGTTCATTTCCCATTTTGGAAAAATAATCTACACTTGTATTTCAACTGCATTATTTGCTCAGATATGTCATGTACATGGACAACTGTCTCACCACTAAAATCTGTGTTCCTCTTTCATATGCAGTTCTGGGAACACTTTAATGATATTGAGAAATGTTACATATTTCCCCCTAGCAACTACTGCACTTGTGACCTCTGTATTCAGTCACATAATCATTACAAATACATTTCAACAATGCCACTGCTACATGTTCATGTTTTATATTACATTGTTTCTTTTACTCACTTGCAGGATGTATTCATCCCAAATAACTGGTCTAAAAAAATCTGAGTGTCACATTATCAATAGCAGGGATTTTCAAAAATGGTTTTAGAAACTTGATGTTCCATGAAATACACTATTAACCTATCAATGTGGTTCTGATAATTTTTAGATGCCAATTTCAAAGAGAGTTAAATTTTTCATCTTTTTGTTGAAGATACAATGAAACAAAAAATTAAATCTGCTTCTGTTTTCAAAAACAAATGCTGAAGTTATAATGCTGTGACTTGTGACAGGTTTGTACTGCAGAATTTGGAATTAACAAAGTTCTAACAGAATCCCTGGAATGTATGTTGAGGTGCAAGTATGCCTATAAAATGGTGACTTTCTTCTATCACCTCTCAAAGTGGTTGCTGCCTCCCTGTATGAACAGGGAATTGGCCACATGCAGAAAAAAAGATGCAATGAAGTCTCCTAGCCACATGTGAGTGGGCCAGGCTTAGTTCGGAAGCAGTCTTTTCAAAGAGGAACCTTCTTGTCTGCAGTGCTGCTGAATTCAAGACAAGGCAGGCTGAGACTGACTATAAAAGGTGGCACACTCTCAAGGGTTATTCAATCGCACCCCCCTCAAATTACCAAACCCATTTTCAGTTCAACAAATCAATCAAATGGGAGTTAAAACTGCATGGTGCCTACATTCTCCCAGCACCCATTAATACTATACCAAGTTCTAGGAGCAGATATCTATTTCCATTCAGTCTCTGTGAGAAGAACCCAAGTGAGTTAAGAAAATGAAGTCTGAGCTGACTCCAAAGGAACTGGCTGCTCTACTAGGACTGGGACTTCATGTCTACAATATAAAAAAGAAGCCTTTCATACTGCGAATATGACAGCTCTAATAACCATAATCACTATGTATTCCTTGGGGCATTGTTTGAAAGAGGATGGAATACAATGTAAAGTATTTCATGACTAGGAAATGCTAATTTCACTCATGAAGTTTTTATGTTTAAGTGTTCTGTTATCTGGTATCTGGTATGCAAAGAATCAAAAATATTAGGTAATGACAATAGGTTAAATCAAATACAGTGGGCATGAAACTGTTTATCCTGAAATTCTGAGCCATCATAACATAGTATGCCACAGCACAAATGTTAAAAATGAAACACTATGAGACTATCTGGTATAATTATATTTGTAATAACCTATGCCTTTTCATGGGCATCAATTAACTACAGAAGATGAAAATAAAGTAAAAAGAACTGTATGCAGAAAATGCTACATAATGCATGGACTACTTACCTTGATTTGTTCTCCTGTTATGCTGGGTGTGTTTTTCAGCAAATTTAAATAAACTCCTCCTGGTGTTCTTCTTCTTGTACCATTCTGCACAACAGAAAAATAAAATTTCTTAAAACTAAGAGTGAACAGATTAAATATGTAATTGCTCTTATATATTTATTTAAATATTTCTCTGAAGGCATACAGATAACTTTTGGGATGAAAATTTCAGGAATCTCTAGGGGAAAAATGTGATTTACAAGGTTCCATATTCATTGAAAGATTGACAGTAGAATCTGCTGAGTGAAAGCCTGGATTTGTCTCCATATAGCCTGTCTTCCTAATTTTTTAAAAATGGCTGGCAATGTATAAAGGAGCAGAGGTGTAACAGAGAAGTCTCTCTGTCTATGCCTCTGTTATACCCATTAATTACATTTCTGCCCTCTGTTGAATGTTGATTCACTATCAGGCTGTACAGACTGGAGTTATACGCTGGCCTCAGGGCAGAGTGGGGGCGTGGAATCTGCAAGATGCAAGCCCACACGCTACCTTGACGCTGGCATCATGCAGTGTGCCCAATTGCATGGTGGGTGGTGTCATGGTGCTCCTTTGGCGATGTGTGCAGAGGACACATGCCAAAAGGAGTGCTGGAAAGTGCCACGGAGGCAGCAAAGGTGACCTTTCCGCAGAGTGAAAAGGAGCCACTTTTTGCAGAAAGGCCAGATTGGTGCCTCGGCGTTGCCACAGCCCCGATCTGGCAAGGAAAGGGGTGGCTGCAGGTAGCTCCAAAGGGGTAGTCTGCTGAGACTCTATGTTTCTTTAACTGTTCACACGTCAGATATTTATGTTATGTGCAAACAGATATTATTAGCATTATGCTAGTTTTAATGGATACTAACTAAAATGTTAACCAACATTTGTACTGTTTAAATGTTAATACTTTAGTAATAATAATTCATCTGTTAACAACACAAAGAAAAACTAGCCCAGTCTATAGTTATATATTTTAAGTAGGAAATTAAAACAAGTAAAAACAGATTAACTGCAACTGGAAAGAGCAGCAAATTGAAAAACAAAATGAAGTAGCCATGTGGTCTATAAGCCAAAAAAATAAAAGAGGAAAAAATAAAAGTAGGGAACTTCCTTTTATTAGGACCAGGTTTTTGTTTTGTTTTTTAAATATTAATGTGAATAGGCAGCAAGCCTACTTTTCAATCATCACTGGCCTCAGGGCTTATTTAAGATAATTTGACCAGACAATATCTGACTGGGCCAATTAACCACCTTTACTTTCCTAGCACAGATGGATATCAGGTGCAATTTAACACACTACAGGGTTACCTTGAATAGTAATCTAAATATTCCAAGTTATTACAGCTATAGGTGAAGGCTGTCAAGAGAGATCAACCCCACACCTTCTCAAGGACCCAAATGATTGGCAAATGAGAGAAATGGGGGTGATGTTTGGCTAGTCAGCAGGGGCTAATGAAGTGTGACTCAGAGAAACAGCAACAAGCAAGATGGCCTAGTGTGGGGGACCAATCTGTCTCCTGCCTAAATAATATTAGCTTTAGCCTACTACCCTAATAAGCTACATGGTCAATTGCTTCTTACCACTATGAAAAGTCCTCCGTTTTGTTCCACTTCAGCAGTTTCCATCAGCAGTTCTATAGACTTCTTTTTCCCAATGATTTTCACTACCCGTACAATCAAATCCTTCTTAGGTTCACAAAGCCTAAAAAAAAAAAAAGTTCTATCAAAGTCTAAATCCTTGGATTTTGCAACCAGCTTAAGTGAAGAAACATTTTTACTTATAAATTTATCTACAGTTAATATTATTGCTATTTTCTGACATTTGTTCACTACTAGCAGCATGATATTCAACTAAATTTTATGGAGAGGATAAAACAAGACTAAAATCTTATGCATTCTTCATAAGATTCAGAATGCATTTTCAAATAATAGCAGATTAATCTATATTTATTTATTTATTGCACTTATATCCTCCCTTTCTCCCAAATGGGATCCAAGGCAGTTATGAGTCTTAGATAAATAAGTAGAGTTTTAAAAGCCAATTATTTCAGAGCAAATGGAAAAGTAAGTTGATTTTGAAAATGTGCCTATACCCACAACTGAATATGGTAAGCTATCAAATTACGGTATAAGCAGTGTGGTGATGGTTGCATACCGACTGGAACTTCTTGCTTTCAAACTTAAATGATTTAGCAAGTGCATGTTTTCTTATCCTTTGGAATTTAAAAAGGCAGGCTGCATAATGGACACAATATTTCCTCCTCCCTGCTTTGACTTCTCCACATTTTGTTGTGCTATGATCTGGAACTGAAATGGATTTAATTGGCAGTTACCACTTCATGTATGTACACTGTGAAGATGCAAAACATTTTACTGTGGCACAAAAGCTGAGTACACAGAAACAACCTGACACCTGGTTGCATGAATATTTATGCCTCTGAGGCAGCGCTTGTTATTTATTTATTTATTTCAAGATTTATATCCCGCTTTTCTCCCACAATGGGATTCAAGGCGGTTGGTAAAAAGACCTATGGCAGCAATTATAGCTGCATATCTTGTTGGCTAAGCCTATATCAGCTTTGTGCACCAGAACCCTGCCATTTTGTCAATTTTTCTTTGGAAAATTCCTTCAGACTGAATAGAGACTGTTGGAGAACAGCCACTAAGGTCCAAAACATACTGCAGAAATAATCCAGTTTGAGACAGCTTTAGCTGCCCTGGCTCAATGCTAGGGAATCCTGGGAAGTATAGTTTTGTGAGACATTTAACCTTCTCTGTCAGAGAGCTCTGGTGCATCACACAGGATTTTGTAACAAGGGCAAAAGTTCAATTTTTGCCTCATCTGGTCAGGTCAAAGAACCTTTTATTTTTTAATATCTCCCACGTCTTTTTGCAAATTCCAAATGGGCTTTGATATGGGTCTGTTTCAGAGTAATGATTGTTTTCTCATTTGCTTCTCTGACCAATAGCTTCTTTGCTGACTCACTAAATTTTTGTGGATGGCCTTCTTTAGGCAGAGTTTCAGCTGAGCCATACTTTTTCCACTGTGTAATAAGACTTGATAGTGCTGTGTGGGAAATTCATAGTTTGGAACTTCTTGATGCCTCCTTAGTCTGCTTGATGCTGTTTAGGTATGTTTTCCAACAAATTCTGGAGCTTGCATTTAATCTGAGACCATGTGGCATTGACACTGCCCACAGGGATACTCCATTCAACTATTTAGGTGACTTTGAGACAGTGGGATGCCTTCAGTTTATTTAAGTATGATACATCAAAGTAGATGGACACATGTGCAACCAACAAGTCTCAGTTTGGTTTTGTTAACATTTGTGCTACAATAGCATTATTTTGCATCGTCATAGTGCCAAGCATTTTGTGTGTATCATGTGGTAACAATGCAAGTTAAATCTATTTCAATTCCAGGTTTCAACAGAACAAATGTGGAAAAGTTAGAACGGAGTGAATACACTGTCAAGGCACTGTGACTTGTCCTATAGCATTCCTGGGATAGCTGTAGCCCCACGACAAAGAGAAAAACAATATTAACTACAAAAGCTACAGTACTCCACTTCCTCCAAAGGGGTGGTTTAAACTTTTTTCTTTTGCAGTCTATATACATTCAAGCCTTAACAAATGTAACTACTAAAAGCCACAGCAGAAAACAGAAACAGACAGAAATAAAGTGTTATCTTTAACTTCTGATATTATTAAAGAGAGAGAGAGATCTCACAGCAATCACATTTTATTTAAGGACAGAAATCATAACAACCAGCTTTGCTATCATTTTTTAAAAAATCTTACTGATAATCCATTTCATTTCATGTTTTCCTTCAGCTTTCTTAGCAGAAGCCACACACAATTATTTAGGGCAGAAGTCTGGGGAAGGGGAAGAAACACTAGCCATTCTAAAGAATTCTGAGCATGAACAAAACAGTGGGCTGCTTATAGATAATCCTTAATTGCTCTTGCATGGTTTGTCTTGCAAATGGAAGCAGCTAAGTTATCCTGCTGTCCATGGTTCATTCATTATGTGTGAACCAGGAATTATGGTTTGTCTTACTTCCAAAAAGTTAATGTCATATGACATGGCTTGCTTTTGGTTATAACACTTGTCTGAAGAGAGATAGATCAGAGTTCCTGGTTCACATGTCACAAATAAGGCAGACCCTTGCCTTATGTGGAGGATCCATTCCGGACCCCCCCCTCCCCCACGTAAGGCGAATTCTGCCTATGCTTGAGCCCCATTCATCTGAATGGGACACGCTGCCCCATGCACATAAGCTCAAAGCCACATATAACGTGGGCGCACTGTAATGGATAAAGGTTTTTTAGCTGCCTCTACCTGCAGTGGAACAATCAGGCAGCATGCACCACTACACTTCCCTGTTTATGAGGCTTATTATGCCAAGAAAGATAGTTATTTAAGCTGCAGGTATTTCAATTACAGTTTTTATTCCGAAATTATAAAACAGGGAAGCAACAATAGCTACAAAACTAATGAACAAGACAACCTTTCAGTGCACATCTGAATTTCATTGGAGTTCTAGGGTTTCTGATGTAGTACTGCAGAGGACTGGACTGCATAATGTTCAGACCTTGTTAAACCTGTATTATTCTGCAAACTGCTTTTAAGTGGCTTCTACTGGAAATCTAGGCAAAAGGCCAAGTTGTATTAGGTAAAAAGATCAAACTCTTACCGGAAGGCAATTTCATCTGCTACTTTTTCCTCAGGATCATCTTCAGTAATTTCATATCTCCCTTTATAATTCATTTCTTGTCTTGTGCCCAGTCTTTCCTTAACTGGTCTTTTTCGTTTCAAAAGACCTTGCCCATTTGCCTCTTCTTCCTCTTCCCCATCCTCTTTTGAGAGTGTCTTTTTGTCATCCTGCATATATTCATCCAATTCTTTGTCTAATGTCTTGGCCATTTCTGGCTCAGATTCTTTCATGAGCTTTTTTGCCAAGAGATAATTGTAAGTCTCTGATGCCCGGCTTCTGTCAATGGTTCCCTCCATCCCGAGAATCCCAAGTTCTGAGGCCACTGCATCTTGATTCTGCTCTTGAAGCACTTCACCCCAGATGTTGTTAATCTTTCTACCACCTAGATTACCCTGTTTCTGGGGGTTTGAGCTAAATAGCAAAGGATCTGGTTTAAGAGGAGGAAGGTTAGAACACTTCTGTCGCTTTCGTTTCCAGAGACAACTGTCTTCATCAGAGTCAGAGAAGCTCTCATCACTCGAGTCCACACTTTGGGTTGTCCGATAGGGGACGCTTGGTGCACAGGGTAAAATGCTGCTTGGGAAAGATCTGGCTGAATTGTTGCTGTCATGTTGTTTCTGAAATTTAAAAAGAGCAAACACTATTTAAAAAAAAGAAGAAGAAACTCTGTTCATATGTATTCATTACCACCCTCTGGGGGCTGGGAAGCTACTAATATTTAGCAAAATACAATGAGGCAAACCAGAGGACAGAATTTCCTTCTTCATCATCTCAGCCTGATGAGATTATCACATTAGCTTCGCTGCAGGGATACACTGAGGATGTAACTTTTCAAAGGCCGATCTTATTGCATTCACCCATCACCAGGCAGTATGCAGCCCATATTCAACCCGGGCTTCTCCAGGCTTGTCCCACATCTTTTCAAGAATGAGAAAATCCTGTTCTTGAAAAGCTGCAAGAGGAGCCTGGGTTGCATACAGGCTGCAAACTACCTGGCGATGGGTGAATGTGATAAGATCCGCCTTAAGAAAGTTACATCCTGGGTCTATCCCAGCAGCGAAACAAATGTGATAATCTCCCATAGGAGGAGGCAAGAGACAGACCCTTTCCCAGTAAAAGAGCTCCAAGCAGAATGGAAGCTAAAACTATTCTTGTTCTAGCAAACAGTCTGTTACAGTAGGAATTAGAGAGAAGAATGTCCATTTGAGATAGCAGTCCCATGCTTTTCCACAGCCCACGAATGGAAGGGCCATGGCTTGTTTAGCTACATTTTATCAGTACTGGCATTTTTTGGAAGCTGGAATGCAGAATTCTAACTTGTCCTGAAGTCTAAACATGCCAGCTAGGCTATCTAAAATGCTTAACTAATCTTATATCAAATATTTTTCCCTATCAATTTAGCTTTTGCTACAAACAAGTTTATTTTTAGAGAAATACTGAAGTTTACAGCTGAATTTTATTTCAATTTAAAATATTTAAAATCTTACTCTCTAATTTAAAATAAAATCAAAATTTTTATTTGGGCTGGTGAACATTTATTGTCTCTTGATACTTACATGTTCCTAAAGTATTACAGAATATATAAGTGACTACTGCAATATAAAAGAGGTTGTTGCTGTTCTTTGATGATTGGAGTGCTTCAAAAATATAGCTTATTTCTGGTATCCACAGGAAGGCTAAACATATAAGCAAACTGTATGTTTTTGAATATTATTGCAGTAATGGTTGAGATACACATTACACATTCCCCTTTTCTTTGGTTACAGATCAGCAACAGAATACCGCTTTCAGACTATCTTGGCCACATTATGAAATATTTAACTGCTCTGAGTTTAAAGGATATCTGATAGTGTAAGACACTGCAAACACGTTTTAGCAGAATCCTACTTCTTGAGTTCTATTACAACTACAGGTCTCAGCATCACATACTTCATAAAATATGTTGAAGGCAAGACAAAATCATCATCTTTGATTTTTTTCTATCACAGAATATTTCCTTTCCTGAAATGTGTATAAAAATCTAGCAAAAATAGTAACTTGGAGATTAACAGAGCAATTCTATCATCCTATTCCATTTGGATGGTAACTACTGTATATACTCATGTAAAGTTTAGAAATTTAGATTAAAAAATTGACCCCCCAAAATCTGACCTTTACTTCCTTCATTACATGCCCCTAAGTTTTATCCTCAACTTATTCGTGGGTCATATTGAAATACATAATTGTGGTCCCAAAACCTGCCCTAGACTTATACATGAGGTCAACTTATAGTTGAGTATATACGAAAGTCACTGAACTTATTGTAACCCTCTAATGTATAACCCCTGAATGCAAATATGCTAATGTATATAATTATAATTGTAATCATGTGAACACAGATAATATTTTAATGAGTGTTATGAGACGGAATACACTACAAATCTTCCCATTACAGCATCTACCTCAAAGATAATGTTATAGCAATTTACACTGGCCAAAAGCAACAGTGCATACAGGTCTCTGGAAGACCAGGCTGACCTGATTTCAAAATAAAAACAATGCCCATTTTAGCTATTACAGTTAATGTTTGTTTGTATTAACATAATTAACAAGACTAAGTCAATCCATCATGGACAGATCTATGTTTGAGAGAGAGAGAAAAAAGAAAACTTAAGGAAATCTACACATAGCATATATATATACTTAACAATTGAGAAAATATGTCCCAAAATCTTTTGGCAAGCTGCATGCAGCCCCCATGCCATATGTTGTGGCAGGCCTGCCCTATAAGCTGGATGGATGAGAGAGTAAAGGTGATGAGGGTTTCTTTTAGGTGTCCCCAAGATGGATAAGCAATCACCTTTGGCCACTCGACCACAGAAAGGGATGGCTCCTTTTTTTCTTATAAGAGTTAAAGTAACACACTTACACTGAGCCAGGGATAAGCCTACTCAGGTTTTGGGTCTGTTTTTTGACTAAAAGTCAGATTTATACATGGGTATATATAGTAATGAATAAATAGCAAATTTATCTCCAAAATGGATCATTATAGAGCTACACATATGGGGGACAGTAAGGCTTTGGGGAAAAACATGAATTGCAGAAGTACAGAAAAATTTGAGCAAAGAAACCCCTAAGAGGAGGATCCAAAGCAGCAAAATAAAGATTGAGCATAGTCAGAGGCCACAGGCTGCAGTGGGTGTACAGAGACAGCTGTGTAAGAACCAACTACTTACAAGCAGAAAGGGCACACAAGGATACAGACAAAAGGATCAGGCCCACTAACAAACCCAAACACCAACTCTGTTCATATATCTACCATGGAACCCATGTTACGGGGGCTAATGGTGTCATCCAACAATTAGGAGTCAGTCATACACCCATTTACTTCCAATGGCCCCATACAGACAGGCCAAAATAAAGCTGCTTCAGGTCACTTTGGAGATATGCTGTTTAAATGATGCATGTGTCCTAAGATTCCCGAAGCCACACAAAAGCTACATTCCAGTTCTTAGGACGGGAATATGGCTTTGGCACGGTTCTGGGCTCTTAGGGCACATGCATCATTAAACAGCATACCTCCAAGTGACCCGAACAGCTTTATTTTGGCCTATCTGTATGGGGCCAAGTATTCATGCCATGTCCATCTGATACCATCCTTCTGCTGATTCTGTATCCCAGTGCTAAATGAAATGCTAGTCCCTGAACTGGTGCCAGTCCCTACAGAACATCTAGGAAAGAAAGAAACAGCTGTAGTCAATAAGCACAAAAACTGTACGGCCCCTGAGATACAGGGATGGATGGACAGACTGCAAGACCACTGCATCAGATAGCCTGAGAAGCACTGACGCATGGCAAACAGGCCAATTCCTATGTAAAACATAACTGAAACAAATCTGACACCACAAATGGCAATATGGGGAAAGAATCTGGGGGGAGGACCTTTAAACCTCCTCTTCAACACTTCATCACTAATTAAAATAACTTTTATAAAGCAAGCAATATCTTTAAAGAGAGTTAAATAGAATATGTGATGAATTACAACTGCTTAGGAAGTTCCAGCATATCACCAGCGGCTGGAATCGGACAATGGATCTATGGACCATGTTTTTAAATGGTATGTTGACAGCCAAGGTATTTGTGTCATCAACAACAGTTTTGGCGGCTAGCCAGAGTTAACATAAAAGTCCCACTAGTCAATTCTTTTCTCTTTAAATCCTTCCCCATGGGTCCACAATCCCACCATCAGCTACATGCATTGCATTTATGCCTGAAATGGTAGATAACCGTCCAAGCACCTGAGTAAGTGGGCTGTAGACAAAAACAGACACTGTAAAAACAGCTGTTAACATAAAAGGCCACGCCTGGCTGAAGCCTGAAACTGTGGGTGGCTCAAGTGTTGCAGTCAACATGCCTTCAAAATGTATTCATGCCCACTCAGATGTTGTGAGCATCTCTGACCTGAATCATACTCAGGTACAAGAATCTTGTTAAATCCAGATTACAGGTGATAGCATCCACCACAACTGGGCAGAATGAACAGGTTTTTGTGGTGAATTTATAATCCATTATGGCTTTCGACCTGTCTATCAATTACCCACATAGAGTGCACTCAAAAAGCCAGGGTCCGTATCAGATGAGAACTTTTATCAGCCGAATTGGCAAAAAGAAAGCTATACCAAGTTCGGCCAAAAGTTAAGAGCCCAGGCTGAGAGCCTAAGAAGGGCCCTGGGTGCCAGTTAAGAGCTGTTGTGGTACAGTATATCAGGCAGTGTTTTGGGGCGAGCGTCCTCTCATTTGTCCACACAGCAGAATTATGCAGTTTGAACACCACTTTAACTGGCATAGCTCAATGCATGGAATTCTGAGATGTGTAAGTTGTGAGGTAATTTAGCCCTCTCTGGCAGAGAGCCTGGAGCCACAGCAAACTACAAATCCAGGATCCATAGCACCGAGTCAGGACAGTTAAAGTAGTGTCAGTGCACCTACACTGTAAAAATGAGGCAATCTGACACCACGTTAAGTGCTGTGGAATCCGAGGATTTGTGAAGTTTTACAAAACGTTTAGGCTTCTCGGCTAAGAGTGCTGGTGCTTCACCAAACACAAATCCAATGATTCTGTAGAATGGAGCCACAGCAGTTAAAGTCAAACTGCATCATTCCTACAGTGGCAAGAAGCACCCAATTCTTACCTATGCGGCAGTATTAATCCACGTTGACAAGAAAACCGTTCAACTGCCATGGCTGAAGGCTAGGGAATCCGGAATGTGTGTTTTTGTGAGGTACAAATATTTAAGAGACTTCACATCCCCGAGTGCACCCCTTTCCTGTGCATCCTGTCTTTAGACTGTAAACCTGAGGGCTGGGTCCAAAACACACTAGAGAAATAATCCAGTTTGAGCCCACTTAATGACCCTGGCTCAAAGCTAGGCAATTCTAGGACTGTAGTTTTGTGAGAGATTCAGACTTCTCTGTCACAGAGCTTGTTCCCGCAGTAAACTACAATTCCAGGATTGCCTAGCTGAGCCTGGGCATTTAAAACGGGTCAAACTGGATTATTTTGGCAGTCTGGTTTGGATTTTAATTACATTTGGTAAACTGCTGAGAGCATTTTTGAAGATGGGGGTAAAAATACAATTAAAAAACGTAATGATGATGATTATGATGATACTATTAAGAATGGCCTCAAGGATGTAGCCAGGATTTTGGAGGGGGGGGGTCAAGACTAATGCCACCATTTTGGAGGCAAAGCCCCCCCAAGACACAAAAAAGGGTCGAGTGTTTACCTCGACACCTTGATGGCACCACTTTAACTTCTGTTATGGCTTCGTGGCAATGGATTTGGGAACTGTAGTTGATGAGTCATCTGTCAGGTGCCACAACAAACTACAAACCCAGCATTCAAACATGGAGCCAAGGGCAGTTAAAGTGGCATCAACTAGGATTATTTTTTCAGTGCAGATGCAAACGGAGTCCTCCTCTGAAGATGTTTACATCAGATAAATCGCTCGAAAGCACAGTGCAGCTGCTCGAGCAATGAGCACAGCCACTCTGTTCATGCTCAGAGACACTCGGCTCATGCTTGAGACACTGTATTCCACATCTGAGCTGAGCTAAGAACCCAGGCTGCATCCACACATTTAGTTCAGTCCCACTCCAGAGGGATTTTTAATTTTGAGATACACACACACACATTTTAACCAACCACGAACCTATCACTATCTATCTATCTATCTACCGATAATTTTTAATTCAAGCCCTTCGTTTTATATTAAAACAAACCCTTAAGAGAATCTATTTTGGGAGAAAGGCAGGGTAAAACAATAAATAAAAATTGTAGTGCAATAGTCCATCAGGGCATGGCTTGCATTATAAGACTTTATACTTTATATTAAAAACTATTAAAACACAGTAAGCTCAGAGTGCTACAGAATCATGGAATCATAGATTGGAAGAGACCCCTAGAAGGGGCCGATCCTCCAATCCCATTCTGGCCATGCAGGAACCCAGTCAAAGGCATCCTCAACAAATTATGGTAAGGGAAGGTGTCCATCTGCATTGGTAGAAAGATATACTAAGATTAATGCTATGGAAAATCACCACCTTGAGTCCGTAAATTGGGAGAAAGGCGGGATATAAGAAAATAACAACAACAACATATCTGGATATTGTAGTTTTGTGAGGACATTTAGCCTTCTTTGTCAGAGAGCTCTGGTGGCACAAAACATACTACAAATGGCAGGATTTTCCATACATTAAAGCAGTGTGAACTGGATTATTTCTGCAATGTGCAGCCTTAGTAAAATGCAAGTTCCCATCAGTCTGTGGTGCGGCTGGATGATGGGGCCTGCAGTCTAGCATTGCCTGGAGCAGGCCATAGGAATTCCACAGCCACAGATTCATCATCTTAGATTGAGTCCATATATTAATTAAATTAACTAAAAACATAGAGTTAGAAGAGACCCCACGAAGGGCCATCCAGTCCAACCCCATTCTGCCATGCAGGAACTCTCCATCAAAGCATCCCCAGTGACATGCTGAAAAAGGGCCAGCTAAATGTAATTTTATTCATGTGTCTTTTAAAAAAGAGAAAAAACAAGGCTGGAAGGAAGCCTCTTCTTGCCTTTCTGCATCACAGACCCACCTCTTTTTGTTGCTGGCAAAAACCAGAATAATGGTTTTGAAAACAGGAGTCCATCCAGGATAAATGGGTCCAGAGTAGAGGCCGGAGTCCCTTTCTCTGGACTTCCAAAACCCAAAACTGAACCCTGAGAGCAGCGGGTCTGACCCCAACCAAGGAAACTTGGAAATCCTGAAGGTTAGATCAATGACTGAATTATGAATTATACAAGGCAATAGTGGTCTCAGGGTTTTGCTGAAGCAGCAGACAATTATGTTAAAAATATTGGTGCAATAAATGACCTTCAGTCATGTCTATGAGATGCATATGAGACCATACATGGATCCCATCTCCCATAGTATATCCCAGGAGGAGGAGGAGGAGTGGAAGCCGGACCTCTGAAGGAAACGAAAGCGAAAGGAGTCATAGGGATCCTTCGCTCTCTCTCTCTCCCCCTCCTCTCTTCCTCCTCCCTCCCCTCCCCCCTCCATTAAAGCCAGGGAGTAGAGGGAAAAGAGGAACTTTTGTTTTGTCTTTCCTCTGTTCCTCGCCGTGGTTTTAATGGAGGGAGGGGGGAGGAAGGAGCTTTGAACGCCCCCAGGGCCTGATAGGGGGGGTCCCGACCCCCCAAGCACCCCCCCCGGCTAACACTTGATGGCCTCTCTGTCAAGAGAGCTCTGGCGCCACGGGCAAACTACAATCCAGAGGACAGGTGCCAGCGAGCATAAAGCAGGTATCAAACTGTGTTAATTCCCAAAGCAGACGCAGCCAGGCGGGCAGAAAAGAGAGGGGACATACGATGATAGGGCTTGCCCATAGGGAAACTTGGTGGTGTTTCCCTATGTTTTCCCTAGAGCTAGAATCCCAGTGTATCCCTAAGAGAGCAAAGAAATCCCAATGATTCCCTATGAGCAAATTATGTCCCCAATGTAATCCCTATGGGCAAGATCCCCAATGATTCCCTATGAGCAAGCATTCCCCGATGTATCCCTATGAGCAAGAATCACCCAATGATTCCCTATGAGCAAGCATTCCCCAATGTAATCCTATGAGCAAAAGTCCCCAAATGATCCCAAAATATGGGCAAACATTCCCCATTGCATCATTTCCATTACAGGCAAGAACCCCAATGATTCCCTTGACATGCAGTCCCCCCGAAGTATCCCTATGACAAGTATTCCCCAAGATATCCCTATGGCAAGAATCCCCATGATTCCCTATGAGCAAGCATTCACCAATGTATCCCTATGAGGCAAAGAAGGCCACAATGATCCTCCCTGATGAGCAAGCATCCCCAATGTATCCCTATGAGCAGGATCCCCAATGATTCCCTATGAGCAAGCATTCCCCAATGTATCCCTATGAGCAGGAAATCCCCATTATTCCTATGAGACATTCCCAATTACCCTATGGGAGAATCCCAATGATCCCTATGAGCAGCATTCCCCAATGTATCCCTATGAGCAGAATCCCCATGTCCCTATAGCAAGCATTCCCCAGTCCTATGGCAAAACCCCATGATTCCCTATGAGCAAGCATTCTCCATGTATCCCTATGGGCAAGAATTCCCCCAATGATTGCCCTATGAGCAAGACATTCCCCCATGTACCCTATGACAAGAATCCCCAATGATCCCTATGAGCAAGCATTCCCACGATGTATCCCTATGGAGCAAGAATCCCAAATGATTCCCTATGAGCAAGCCATTCCCCAATGTATCCCGATGAGCAAGAATCCCCAATGATTCCCTATGAGCAAGCATTCCCCAACGTATCCTATGGGCAAGAATCCCCAATGAGTCCCTATGAGCAAGCATTCCCAATGTATCCCTATGGGCAAGATCAACCAATGATTCACTATGAGCAAGCATTCCACAATGTAATCCTATGAAGCAAGAATCCCCAATGATTGAACCCTATGAGCAAGCATTCCACCGATGTATCCCTATGAGGCAAGAATCCCACAATGATTCCCATATGGCAAACATTCCCCTATGTTTCCCTATGATCATGTAATCCCCAATGTATCCCTATGGGCAAGTAATCCCCGATATTTCCCTATGTTCAAGTAACTCCCAATGATTCCCTTTCTTTCCTGAGCGCCCAGGCCTCCCTCTTCTCCGCCTTCGGTGCCCGAGGGCCCGAGGAGGCCTGACCTGCTGGGGGCTCCTGGAGGCGGCTAAGGCGGGCATTTCGCAGTCGGAGCCGGAGACCTCTCCTTCCTCCACGTCCTGCTCCATCCCGCGAGCCTCCAGCGCCATTTTCCAGTCCCTCAGTCCGACTCCGAGGCGGCAGCGAAGGAAGGAAGGAAGGAGGCGGGAAACACCTTCCATAAAGTCCCTCAGGGAACTACAGTACCCATCATGCTCTCTGCCGGGGAAAAGGCGCGGCGGGCGGTGCTTCCCCCGCGATGCATCTTGGGAGTTGGAGTTTTTACCTCAGGAATGGTTTCTTTTCCCCGAGCTACAACCATTTAGGCTGCATCCACAGTAGAGAAATAATAACCCGGATTGGAGCGCTGGGCCCCACAACAAACTACAGCTCCCAGAATTCCATAGCAAAGAGCCAGACACAGTTAAAGCGCTGCCAAACCGGGTTATTATTTCTCCAGTGTGGGTGCAGCCTCAGAAAACATATCCAGGGGTAACTGTGATATCACAAAACCCACCAAACAGTGACATTTTTAACGGGACAACCCAAAATACACAATATGCATGTTGCAAGCTTTTGAAGCTTCACTGGTTTCTTCATCAGGCAAAACCAAACAGGAGAAGAAAACAACAACAACAATATGGAGGCATCTGGACTAACATCTCCAATTGTTTGTTTGTTTTTCTTTCTCCTGTTTGGCTTGTAACATCTTGCCTGATGAAGAAGAAGCCTGTGGAGCTTTGAAAACTTGCACAAGTATCTTGTGCATTTCGGTTGGCCAATGAAGGCATCACTGATGGGCTTTTGTTTGTAGGAGGAAAAAAGTTGAAGATGTTAGCCATCGGCCTGCATTTTACTTCTTTCTGTTCTCATTTCAAATAGTATGGAAGGGTATCTCTTGCATGATGACACTTGCTCCTCTTCTTGGCCTCGTGGCAATTGGGAGATTTCTCAAAGTCCAGGAAATTTAACATCCATTTGCAACACCAAAAAGATACTTCCTTTGCAGTCCAGTATGTCTCCATCTTTTGTGAGGTCCTTTGTTAAGCAGAGGACACTGGACGTTATCAGACAAGGGAAATTGGAAGTATAATCCAATGGCAATCTGAACACAATCATGGGGTTTCACATTATTGTGTGATAAACTACCACACGCAATGTCGAGCAATGAGAAGTCAGTCCGAATGCAATCATGGGGTTTCACTTTATTGTGTGATAGACTGCCACACGCAATTTCGGGCAATGGCAAGCTATTTTCGGGCAATGGGAAGTCAGTTCGAACACAATTCAAATTCACGTAAATTTGCTGAACTAGTGAATTCACGTGAATGCGTTCTGGCCCCACTTTCTTTTCACTCGAAATTAAGAGAAATTACTCCCATGTGATAAACTCCACTGAATTCCGCAACAAGCCTCCATGCTTTTGCATAAGGAAAACTTTAGGTGGTTTTGAGGTAAAACAAGCCAATCCAATCCCAGTTTTAGAAATGTTCAGGGGCCACAGAAAATTTACACAGATTCAACCTAGTCATCAATGAGTAAATAGAAATAGTAAAAGAATTTTCATAGCTAGGATCAAATATTAATTAGAATGAGGATTGCAGTCAGGAAATCATAAGAAGACACAGGGCCCATACAGAGAGGCCAAAATAAAGCTGCTCCAGGTCACTTGGAGGTATGCTTTTTAAATGATGCATGCATCATAAGAGGCCAGAAGCTGTGTCAAAGCTGCGTACCAGTCGTTAGGACTGTAGTGTGTCTCTGGTGCGGCTTTTGGACTCTTAGGACGCATGCATCATTTAAAAAGCATTACTGTACCTCCAAAGTGACCCAAAGCAGCTTTATTTTGGTCTTAAGAATGGGGAGGGCAGCTATGAGAGAATTAGAAAATATCCTAAAATGTAAAGCCATACAACTGAGCACGAAAGTTAGGATCACACAAGCCATTTTATTCATTATTACCATGCATAGATGTGAGAGAAACAAGCGGATAGGAAGATAATTAATTCATTTGAGATGTGATGCTGGAGAAGAGTACTGAGGTTCCCATGGATAGCCAAAAGGACAAACAAATGGGTCATAGAGCAGATCAAACCAGAAATCTCTCTGGAAGCCAAGATGACCAAACTGAGGCTGTCCTACTTCAGCCACATCATGAAGAGGCATGACTCACTGGAAAAAACAATAATGTTAGGAAAGGTGGAGGGAAACAGAAACAGAGGAAGCCCACATGGATGGACTCTATTAAGGAGGTCATGGGTATGAATTTGCAGGACCTGAGCAGAGCAGTGGAGGATAGGGAGTCTTGGAGATGGCTCATCAACAGGGTCGCCGTGGGTCGAGATCAACTCGAGGGTGGATAACAACAACAACAACAACTAACTGTGTTGGCTGGGAGCCAGCATGTCACAGTGGTTTGAGCGTTAGAGTAGGACTGGAGACCAGTGTCTGAATCCTGGCCATGAAAACTGACCTTTGTCAAGTCACACTTTCTCGGCCCCAGAGCAAGGCAATGAACAAACTTTGCCAAGAAAACCCTGTGATAGGTTTGCCTTAGCATCACCATAAGTCAGAAATGACTTGAATGCAAACAACAACAACAAAGCAACCAATCGTGTTGGCCATGTAGCAAAGTACAACAACATCCCAAAACCCACAGAACAGAGATACCTTCATTGGCTGACCAAAGTGCACAAAATACATGATGGAAGCTTTCGAAGCTCCACTGGCTTCTTCATCAGGCAAATATATTCAAAATCACACAGGAGTGAAAAAGAAATTATGACAATGTTAGTCATAAACCTCATTCTGGGTTTCTCAAAGACAAGTTATGGCAGACTAATGTGATCTCTCTCTCCCTTTTTTAAAATATAAAATTACCAGTGTGAAGTTGAAGGCTTTCACTGTTGACATCCATAGTTTTTTGTGGGATTTTTGGTCTATGTGGCCATGTTCTGGAAGAATTTATTTCTGATGTTTTGCCTGCATCTGTGGCTGGCATCTTCAGAGAATGGTGGCATGGAGGTGAGTGAAGTGTAAATATACTGTGGGACCCTCGGTTGAGAGGAAAGCCCGGACCCTGCAGAAAGTGGATCACTAATTCAATGGACACCCTGAGACCTTGCCATTTAAGAACAGACCAACAGGCAGATTAACATGTAAATTATTTCCTCTGGCTTCACAAGACTACATGTGAAAGGCATCTAGGAATCCTAGTAGACCAGAAATTGAACATGAGTCAACAGTGTGATGCAGCAGCTAAAAAGGCTGCATCAACAGAAGTATATTGTCTAGATCAGGGGCAACCTTTTTGAGCCGGGGCCGGTTGCTTTCCCTCAGACAACTGGGGGGCCGAAGCCAAAAAATAAATAATTAATTAAAATTAAATAAATAAATAAAAATGGGACAAAATGTAGGACAAAAATTTTCAAGTGGAGGACACTTTTTATAAAAAATGGAGGCACCGTGAAAAATTGCTGATTTTTTATTTTTTAATATAAATGCATGTTTCTGAGGCTTCTATAGACAATTTGCCCCCTTGCCCGTCCCGCTTGCCCCCCCTTGCCCGCCTCTCCTCCGTGATAGGCCAAAGGCCCCACGCCCTCTGGCGGCAAATAGGGCGCGAGGACCGGGCCTGGGGCCGGTCCCAAGGCCTGCCGGGCCGCATCCAGCCCCGCGGCCACAGGTTTGCTACCCCTTGGTCTAGATCAATAGGAATAGTGCCACGTTTAATTCGTGCGTTGGTCAAGACCTCACCGTGGAATACTGTGTCAAGTTTCTGGGTACCAAAATTCAAAAGTATGTTGATAAGACGGAAGTGTGTTCAGAGCAGATGGCCAAAATGGTGGAAGGTCGTGGAACCAGTGCCTATAGGAGAAGGCTTAGGAGCTGAGTAACTTTAGTTTGGAGAAGAGACAGTTAAGAGTGATATGATGAGGCCCTGTTCAAATATTTGAAGGGATGTCCATGTTTGAAGATGCAGCAAGCTTGTTTTTTGCTGCGCCAGAACTAGGACCTGGAACATGGATGCAAGCACAGGAAAATGATTTCCACCTCAACATTAGGAGCAATTTCCTGACGTAAGGGCTTTTGAACAGTGGAAGAGAGTGGAGGAGTCTCCTCCTTGGAATGTCTTTAAACAGAGGCTGCATGGCTGTCTGTCGGGGATGCTTTGATGAGAGTTCTGCCATGGCAGATGGGATGGTTGGACTCATCGCCCTTACGGTCTCTTCCACATCTATATGTTTTGGTTGATGTCATGTGATATTGATTCAGTCAATAAATCAGAACAACCACAGTTTGGGATAGAGATTGGGTTTGGAAATATACAATGGGGAGTTAGCAGAGAGTTTGGCTCACTACTTTAGGCTGAGAGACTTCTTTGTCTTTGACCTTCAAGAGGAAATACACATGTCTGGGGTTTGGGAAGCAGTAACTACTCATAGCCATTAGATTACAGGGGCTTCATTACACATGCCTTCAGTATATGTGACCTCGGCTGAGATTTTCACTTAAAGGTCATTATGACCTTTCCAGGTTATGCTTTTTGGGCTTCTCGTAACTGCTATTATAACAAAATACAGTGGAGTCCTTGTTATACCTGGGGGTTTGGTTCCAAGATCCCCCGTGTATAACAAAATCCGTTATGCTCAATCCATTAAGTATAAGACAAGCAAATGGTGTCCCTAATAAAAATGGAACATCAAGGTAAATTTTACTTTTTTTTGGAACATTTTCAAACTAAATCCGTGTATAAAAAGGGCCGCTTAAGGACAAAATATTGTGTACCACCCAAATTAAGTGTGGGTATCAAGGTGTGCTACCAATACCACGGCTAGGGCTGCTGGGAGTTGCAGTTTAACATGTTACTCAGATACAAATGTTGGGCTTGAACAGACAGGCCTAAATAAAGCTTCTTTGGGGTCACTGTGGAGATATGTGTCTTTTAAATGACACACATCCTATTGAGATAGCTGGAAGCCACAGCAAAAGGCTGTAAGTCCTAAGGACAGGGGCGCAGCTTCTTGTCCTCTAAGATTGTGTGTCATTTAAACAGCATACTCCAAAGTGACCCAAAGCAGCTTTAGTTTAGGCCGGCGTGTTTGGGTTCCTGAGTCACACCTAGGAGTAGGGACATTGAAATCAGTGGGATATAAGTTAGTTACAACTGACAGGTCTTGCTGATACAAGTATCAATAATTCTAGATCCAATCCATTGACTGAGATTTGTCCTGGTGTTTGTTACATGAAAGGAAGAAAGTGCATTATCAGATTCATGTAGTGCTTTATTCATACGTATAGTATCTACAGGTTGCAGTAAATGCCTATTAGCAATGTAATATTTCACTAATTTTGTTCCTGAAGAAAGCAATGAGTAATTTTCATCACAGTGTGAGAAATTAAATGTAAACGACAATTTTTGGACACTATTCACTTAGGACTTATTCTGCACAAAATTCACAGTTGGCAATTTTGTGCAGAAAAAGAACTTTCTGTGTAGGAAATATTCATATAGAGAAAAGTCTGTTTTATGCCCAAACACCATGTGCAGAATTTTGTGCAGCATTTTATGTGCAGAAAATACTGTTTTCCATGTAAAAATATTATAAACAGCCTTTAAAACAGTGTGTATGCCAGCTTAGTTATTAGAGCACCGTTTTCCATGTAAAATTACCATGATACTATATACTTATTGCACATTCATTACCACTAGGATCGCGACTTAGGCATCTAGTGCAGAGCAAAAGGAAATGCTACTGCTTTCTAGCAGGAAAGCTGGAATGCCCTATGCTACCTGTCAGACTTCATTGTCTCTTTGCAAGATGTCAAAGTCAGAACTTGTGAACAAAGTCCCTCTGAAGTTTCTATAGGGTCACCTGAGTTCATAATCTCTGTGAGGCATCTTGTCAGTTTCAAAGGTTCAGTGCCTGGACTGCTTTTGGCTTTCTAGGTGTTCATTGTGTCAGTGAATGGAAGACCATGGCAGCTGTGGTCACAAAAGTCTCTTAATTAAGTGAAAACAGAAGCTGCTCTTTAAGTTTATGTCCTTACTTGATCCACCTCTGGAGTAGTGGAAGTGCCAACTGCATCAGAAACTGCATAACTTACAGCCAGCTGGAATCTGCTTGATCTTACGGACTAAATTAACCTTTTAGGAATAAGACTAGGTCTAAGGGTCAGTGGAACTAGGCAAGTGGAACCACCTGAACTGGTTCAAGAGATATGGGACATAGTAAAAAAAAAAAAAAACTTTCTTAAAGAAGAAGTGGATATAAAAATTTTAAATGATTTAAAATCTCAGCATAACTGAA